>NC_056729.1:1328524246-1328746746 GCF_019279795.1 Protopterus annectens | reverse complement strand
GGGAACCATGTCATACCCAAAGGGGATGGCACCACATCATCTGCCATTGAGCTTAAGTCCAGAGTTCTGACAACAGGTATAGGTCTCAGAGAGGCCTGGCTGAAGGATGCCAACCTCAAGTGGGGGGTAATAATAGCAACCTCCTTGTAGTCATCTGCAAACATTGTCAGCCAGGATGCCTTCATATTGGGCTGGTCCTCAGAGGTGTGGATCCCAAACATGAGGGGACTCAGGTCCACAACCTGTGGGACTCCACTTCTGACTGTTCAGCACATGGAGTCTGTTGCTTTCACACTGTGGGTTCTATCTGTGAGCCAGTTTGCAGACCACCTACTGATATAGGGGTTGCTACCTACATGATTGTGTTTGTATATGATTCTTGAGTGAGGAGTGATATCCAAGGAGTAGATGGGCTGCCTATCTTGTTATCTATTCCATAGTGTCACATAGTTATTACACATGGCACAATGAGGGCTGTAGAGTGTCTTCAGGTCCCTTCTATAGTGGATGACAACTTTGGACATTGTAATGTGGACACTGGGACATGTTCTGGGTGGGCAACAGCAAAAGTAGCAAAACCCTAATGTATATAGTTCTCACCCAAAAACAACAACCCACCCATACACACACACACACACACACACACACACACACACACACACACACACACACACACACACACACACACACACACACACACATTTACAGTTCTAGGACTGAGATTAAAACTCCTACCTAACTAGTTATTTGTAGTATAGTGTTACACAGTTATCACACGTACCACAGAGCTTATAAGGCTGAGATTTGATGAAAGGGACTTCTAAGGTGACTGTTATCTGCAGGACTGCTAAGTAGGACAATGGGAGTGTACTAGGTCTGAATGGACCCAAAATATTTAACATATAAACACACACACTTTTACCAGGTCTGAGATTTGAACTCCTACCTATCTAGGTATTTCTACTATAGTGTTACAAAGTTATCACACATGCCACAGAGATTATAGGGTTAAGGCCTGATGAAAGGGACTTCTAAGGTGACTGTTATCTGCAGGACTCCTAAAGTAGGGCAATGGGGAGTGTACTAGGTTTGAATCGACCCAAAACCTTTAACTTATAAACACACACTTTTACATTTGCCAGTACTGAGATAAGAACTTCTACCTAACTTGTTATTTATACTATAGTGTTACACAATTATCACATGCACCACAGAGCTTATACTGCTGAGGTCTGATAAAAGGGACGTCCAAGGTGACTGATACCTGCAGGACTGCTAATGTCGGGCAATGGGAAGTGTACTGGGTTTGAGCTGACCCAAAATCTTTAACTTATAAACACACACACACACACACACACACACACACTCACACACACACACACACACACACACACACAAACACACATTTATATTTTCCAGGACTGAGATTAGAACTCCAGCCTAACTAGTTATTTGTATTATAGTGTTATGCAGTTATTGCATGCACCACAGAGCTTATAGGAGTGAAGCCTGATGAAAGTGTCTTCTGTGATAACAGACATCTTCAGGACTGCTAAAATAGGGCAATGGGAAGTGCACTGGGTGGGAAAGACCTGTTAATACGTAGATCTTACTGACAATTCTCTAAGTGTATAAGCATGTCCAGTGTGACCTTCTATAGTAAATGTGAACTCCATTCCAATGATTGTTGTACTCCAGTCCATTTTATTTTGTGCTACAGCCATACCTCTCAATCTGTTGTTGCAGGATATCTGAAGATAGCCTATCAAAATGGGGAGACCATGGGCCATATGGTGATTGTGTCTATTTCTCTCAGTAATGCTGTTGCTAGGGTCACAGGGTTTGTTTTAGCAGACATCTGACATATATTATGTTTGACACTGTCATGTATTGTTTCAGTTCCTCGTGACATACCTCCTCAGATCATCACAGTGATTTACCAGAGGAATACAGGATGGATGATGTGCACACCAATATTATGAGCCAAATGATATGCATTCTTGCACAATCCAGCCTCTTGAGAGGTGTTCCTACAACCAGCTGTGGAAACAGTCCAGCACCTTCATAATATATTACAATAGTGGACTCTCTGTGCATTTCTATTCTGGCATGGTCTGATTTCCAGTCCATGGTTGGGTAATATAAGTCAGACAGGATTAGGGTGACAGGCAGACTCTAGATAGATTTGTATGGGATAAGATATGTGGGGGTGGGGGGATGTCCTGGGTCAGATATGTTGGCCTATAGCTACCTGCACTTTGCATAGGGGTCTTTTCAAAGGTTGGCTGCACTTGGAGGGTCTTGTGTCTGTCAGACTGTTTCACAAGCTTGGAGGTATGTGCATCTCACATATATGTATGGCCCACCTCATTTTGCTTGGCTGGCCACATTTTGGGGTCAGGATGTTGCATATGATGAGTGATGAGGGAAGGGAGTGTTACTCCCCATGGCTGTGGGACAGGATTCTGTGGGTGCAGACGTGTCACCATCCCCCAGGGTTAGGACTGCCTGCAATGAGTGCACTCCCATGTTTATACTCCTAGCCCTGCCTGTCGACTGTACAAAGTATCACAGAATGTCCTTATTCATGACTCATATATCTGGTTGGTTACCCAAATGAGTGTGTTTTTTAAGGAAAAGTGTTTTGCAAGTCACTCAGGGTTGAAGTCAGATATTACTGACAGTTGACATTGCAGTTTCAGACTTCATACCCTTCAGACATTCTATGCTAATACAATCATTACATCAACTTTCTAACATTATTAGAGCAGTATTTCAAATGTGTCCTTCTCTTTGGACCTTTATCACCCCATTAGTCATGGCTTTGTCCAGATTTCTGGCTCTCTGAGGCTGGCAGGTTTGCTCCTAGCAGTTAGCAGAATGGTCTTTCTTTGCATTTTGTAGACTGTGTTATGTTGGTGTTATGGACTCCATGACACTCTCTAACAAGGCACTGTGGGTGAGGCATGGGCATTTCCCAGAGGCCTGTAGGCCAGGTGTGACAGGTGAAGGCCATCTGTAGCAAGGCAGTGCATTCTGATGATCATATGTCCCAGGCTGCCGGCAGTGGACACCCCTGGAATGGCACCAGTAAGTTGACTGGGTGCTACTGACAATTGCTTTCTGTTCATGTTGAGCCATCACTCTAGCTGACAGCTGTATGCTGCTTAAGGCTAGGGACATGTTACTGTATTTCTATGGTACTATGGGTGAGGGTGACAAATCTGTACACAATACACATTTGCAGAGACTGTGCTCATATTTGTTTAACATTTTGGTCCCATTTAGCATAGTGACGTACCCTATCTCTCAGACTACAGGCATAATAGTATCAACCACAGGTCAGACTGTTCTGGAATAAACATTTTATTTTCAGACTTCTTACCTTTCAGAGCCATACTGACACTGACAGACCTGCTGTGATATCACTGTTCAAGTCTGTAGGTGGGAATGTCATGGATGTCACCATGTGGGGGCTTTTGCCAGACATTTATATATTGTTTTCTACAGTTACTCTGCTGGGTGAGGCTGGGGGTGAGTATGGGACTTCCACTTTGACATTCATGCATGTGACCTATCACTCCACAGTTATTTGGCTCACCACATTTACTGCAGTGGTATTTGTCAACTAGGGTGGTACTGCATAGTGTGGGTAAGCCAATACTGGGCATACACTTCCTGCTGTCCCACAGAGCTGTCAGTTGTCTGCTGCTATCCCAGTAAGCCATCCCATTCCCTTGCATGCTTGCATCAGTATCATATATATGCTATCAGAACATTCTACTCCATTCATTTATTGTTAAGAAGACTGACTTACCTTGCAAGCAATTTGCCCCCAAATCAGGAGACTTATACAGTTGTGACAAAGAAAAAAGGGAAGAACATAGGATGTTAGAGAAGGAATGTCATGTATTCAATTTGGGCAACACAGTGTTTTCAAAAGATCAATTAAAGCTGTTATCAAAAGGCTTTTTCTTTCTACCAGCAAATAGAGCTCCACTTGTGGACACCCTGTTGGACTTTAAACTTTTTATGAGAAAATTTAATTTGAAATACATTTTACATGATGTTGAAATTACAGTGCACAAATTTGGAAATAGTAGTGCATAAAACACACTTTAAACATTGTTTCTTCACTACGTACAAAGTAAATCCGCTTTGGCTAAATGCTTTTCCAATTCGCTTTATTGAAATAAAATAATTTATTCATAGTAACTCTCCTTAGATAAATTAAAATCATATATAAACAAATTTTGATGAAATTTTATTAATAATACAAAGATTCACTTTGGGATTATTTTTAGTATTTTTTAGTATATTAAATTCATAATGTAAGTAAGGCACTTTTTAATTGTATTTTAATAAACAAACATATGTATTTTTAACAGTGATACTGATACCATTACTGCTTTAATAGTGCTATTAGAAGTTTTACTTTAAGAAATTACGTCATGAACTATTTTCATGGCACGGAAATGTGTTATTTAAACAACTTCTTATCATTACGCAGATGTTTGTCAGTTAGTCTGAATACTGTTTTAGGACGAAAAGCGTATTTTAAATTTCAAACGCTTCATTTTATTTCAATAAAGCGAATTGGAAAAGCGTTTAGCCTAAGCGGATTTACTTTGTTCAAAGTTCGTGTTTTTGTAGCAGTTGGATTTATCGTTTCTTCACTAGTTGAGACAGAATTATATGAAATGTTAAATGATTACAACAAATGGTCCAAACATCAGTATTGTAATCTGAGCAAAGGGGAAACCACTGCATTGAAATAGTTAGTGAACTATGAAAACATGAGATACATGAAGGCGGACAAGGGACAGAGTATAGTTGCTATGAATAATAACACTTATTTTGAGGCTATGCAGCAATTATTAGGTGACACCATCAGCTATAAAAAAGTATCTAAAGATTTTCTATTAGACCTTTTACATCAAGGTTATGTGGATTTCAACACATTTGAATTCTGCATGGTAGAGGGACCCCAACTTTGACACTTGTTTGGTGTTCCAAAAATTCACAAAAACCCTGTCCATCCACCCTTTAGACCCATTGTATCAGCACCTCACAGTAAAACAGGGAAAATATCAGCCTATTTAGATCAGGTTTTAAACACCATAGTGCAGAAAAGCAAATATCACTTGAAAGATTCATGGCGTTTTCTGAATGAATTGAAAAATTATAACTTTACAGGTAATGAAAGTGTTATGATTACTATGGATATCACTTCTTTATATACATCTATTGATCAGGAAGATGGAATTGAATTTGTCAGACTATACCTTAGTAAGCATTGTAAACACTGTGAAGTAGATATTCCTATGATTTGTCAGTTAATCGATTTGGTACTTAAAAATAATTTCTTTTCTTTTGACAACCAGGTCTTTCAGCAAATAAGCGGCGTAGCGATGCGGACACCACTAGCTCCCACCTTTGCCAATTTGGTACTTTGTTGGTGGGAAGAAGAATATCTGGTTAAAATGTCACAATTTTTACACATTAAACTCTACAGAAGATACATAGATGACTTATTTTTTGTTTGGGCTGGTAACTTAAGTCACTTGAATGAGTTTTTGACAGAAATTAATAGCAGCATTCCATGGCTTAACTTCACAATAGGGGAGGTAGGTAATGCAGTACATTTTTTGGATGTAAAGGTGGAGATTAACACCACAGTAAAAAGTTTTTCCAGTAACATTTACAGGAAAGACACGTTTACTAACAATTATCTGCATTTCAACAGTTAGCACCCTACGTATATGAAACTGAATGTATTTAGGGGACAAGTTATCAGACTTAGCAGGATAGTCAATGATGACAGGTTATTTATTGAAGAGACCAACAAAATTATAAGGCTATTTGAGGAAAAAGGATATCCCAGTTTTAAGTTACACAGTATAGCCAATGAAGTTAATAAACACAAATATAATTATTTTCCAGTTATTAAATATGGGTTTGCTTGCAAAAAAGCTGAAGTGGATCAGGATTATGGCTGTGCTTTTCCTGTCCCAATTAGTGTACAGAGCAAGGAAATAAAGCACATTATCCACAACAACTGAAAGATAATACTTGGTAATCAAGAATTATCTAAAATTATCGGGGACAGTCCTATGTTTATTCACAGGAAGACAAAAAATTTTAAACAAGTTTTAGAGAATTTGCCCAATGACCTTAAGAAAAATAGCACTGAAACTAAATTAGGAACTTTTTCCTGTAACAATTGTTCTTTGTGTAGATTTATTCTTCCTTTAAGCACTTATTTTTTTGAACACAATAAATTTTTATATACAGCAAAAGGCAGATATTCCTGCAATACAGAAGGACTAGTGTATAATGCTATCTGTTCTACATGCAAATGTTTTTATGTAGGTAAAACTATTCAAAGATTATCAAGTAGGATTAGAGAACACACAGCAGCCATTAAGAAAAAAAAATTAAATAATGCTTTAGTAAGACATTCTCTCAGTTGTCAGGATTTCAAAAAATTTCAGTTTTTGGTAGCTGAGAAAGTAAACACGGGGAGATTCACAGACAGATTCAATGCTTATCTTAAAGTTTTACAACTCAGATGGCAGGTTATTTTAAAAGCTAAAACCTGAGGACTTCAGGAGAGTCGTCCATCTCCTTGAGGACTTCAGGAGAGTCATCCTTCTCCCTGAGGACTTCAGGAGAGTCGTCCATCTCTTTTTCTTCGCAAAAGCTGATGTAATACCAAGCATTAATGAGAAGATTTCCATAAAATGCCTTTTAAAGTTTGAAAACAGTAAAATGGCATTTACATTTTACCTTTACTACACACACATATATAATTTATATTTTAAGAATTTATGGTTTCCATTTATGTAAACAGTTACTTCTGTTTTTACATGCACTGTATGTTTAAATATGCAAGTAGGTAAGTTTAAATTCTATGATTGAAAGAGTATAAATGGCTAACTAATAGTACTGGTTAATTGGTGATAATATTTATTGATGTAAGCTGAGAGATTGTATTGTTTCTGAAGAAGTTCTGTATTAAACGAATGAAAGAGCTAAAGATAGTGTCTCTGAGTCATATTTTGTTACTGACTTACCTTGTGCCTGAGGCAGTTGTGAGGGCAATGTTTGAGGGCTGACTATGTCAGATGCATGCAGTACACTGCCTATACATGGTAAGGTATAGGTGGTGTGATGTTTGGCATCCATTTTCCTGTGTGTGTGAGACAGAGAGAAATATCAGTCCCTTGGGCCCTACAGTGTCAGTGTATGTGCTATGCGTTATCTCTTTGACAAGGACAGGGCATACTGGGCATGCCTCCATCTGCCTACAGGGGCAGGCTCAGGGTGTTCATCCTCTGAGTCCTTCTGTGTCTGTGGAGACCTGGGCAATGGTGGTGAGGGTTTTGTGGCCCTTCCCCATTTTGTTCCTGCTGCAGCTGTTTCTACAGGATCATATTGTGTAGCATGGCACATACTATAAACATGTGTGTACATGTGGCTGGAGAGTACTGCAAGGCTCCTCTGGATATGTTAAGGCAGTAGAACAGTAAATACTGATCTGGAAAATAACCACGGACTACAGAACTCATCTGAACAACTGTTAACTGCTGCAACTGAACAACACTGAAATGATGCAAAACCTGATTTTTATATTTTTTTTATTTTATTTTTATTTATTTTTTTTTAACATTTGTTGACTGGGAAAGTCCGACTAGGTTCCACAGATCCTGTTTTCAGCGGAGACCCGGGGAGAAATGCTCCAGAATCACAATCATTATCACAATCAATATCACAATCTTTTAAAAGTCACAGAAAGCTGTTATGAGAATTCTACTCCTTCATTTCAGACTTTTGAAAAGCAAACAAAAACAGCTGCTGTGGAGACCCCATTCTTTACAGCTCTGGCACACAATGACATCACCTCCAGATCAGCTGACTGGGACAACCTACATTCAGAATTATTTTTAAAAGACATATACATTTGGTTAGCCAGAAGAACATTGTTTGATTCAAACATTTTACACAAATCAAAGAAACAATCAAAAAACATAAACTTATTTACAAAATTATAGCCAGTCATGCTGGCATTTATAACACAGGGTAAGTTATAATTATTTACAAGTATTCACAAAACTGTAGCCAGACATACTAGCACAGATAACAATATCTGATATCCTCACAGTGACCTCTGTGGATCTTAAAGATATCACCTTCAGAATTAACTGAGTCATACATAAGAATTTTCTGACTGTGGTGGAAACATGATGATCAAATGAGAGAAAGTTGTCTACATAAGAACCAGTTCTATTATGACCATATCTGTCTGAAGAGGACTGTAACTTATAACATATGAGGTGGAACCATCTTTTCTGCCAAATGATACTTCGCTGCACTTTTTTGCTTTCTGACTGAGATAATTTTAGTACACCAGGCAGGGGTGGCTCATGCTATCGGACTGCAGGACTGCAGCCCTCCCAGCTGTAAAATAAAAAGTAAAATGAAAAAGGAAAAGAAAATAACTAAAAGAAAAGAAAATAAAAAAACAGTGAGTCCCGAAAATCGCGCATGTGCACTTGCATGTTTTTCTGATGTCAGACTGCTGGTGAATCAGTCTGGAGCATGTGCACAAAATCCCAGACTGTCTCACCAGCAGTCCTAATTGACTGCTCAACATTTCACTCCAGATATCCTCAGAAGTCTATGCAGTTGCAACTGCATAGACTGGAAAGGGATAGGACTGCGACGTCCGCAGGCTGGGAAGGACGTGCTCTCTCTCTCTCTCGCAGGACGTGGACATCAATGATTGGCTGGATGGATTATTTGAAGAACACACTCTCTCTCACAAGACTGTTAATGTCAGGAATTGGCTGGATGGATTATTTGAATGCAGGGAAGGATATGTGGGACCGTGGCTTCGGGTGGATTATGTTTTCATTTCGGGTGGATTATGTTGGCTGGTTTATTTGAACAGATCATGGATGGCAGGTAGGGTTTGTGTGGATTCATGACTTTACTTCAGGTGGATTATGCTGCCTGGTTTATTTGAATGGCAGGTAGTGGTTTATTTGAACAGATCATGTGTGTGTGTGTGTGTGTGTGTGTGTGTGTGTGTGTGTGTGTGTGTGTGTGTGTGTGTGTGTCCAGTTGCAGTGGCTAGAGAGAACATGTAACCTGGTTGTGGTTAGAGATCATGTTTGAACCCTGTACCTTGAGTGCAGGTAACAAGAGCATGATTTCCCTACCCACCACCATTTATGAAATTTTGCAGATTTTTGCTTCATATTTTGTTCTGTTCTGTTACTCTTAACATCTGTGGTTTCTGAATACTTAAATTCTGTGATATTTGATGGCACAGTGGTAGCATTGTTCCCTCAAAGTTCCAGGTTCTCAGGTTTGATCCTTGGCTAGGGTGCCTTCTGTGTGGAGTCTGCATATCCTGTGTGGGTTTGCTTTGATGGTGCAGTGGTAGCATTGTTGCCTCACAGCTAGAGGTTTTCTGGTTTGATTCTTGGCTGAGGTGCCTTCTGTGTGGAGTCTGTATCTCCTCCCTGTATTTGTGTGGAATTGCTCTGGTGTCCTCCCATGTTACAAAGACATGTGTCTGCAGTATTTCTCCCTGGGCCTCTGCTGAAAATTGTTTTTTTCTTCTGTCAGACTTTCCTGGTTAACAAATGTTAAATAAAATTGACAGGCATTTGAATTTCAGACTTCATATTCTTCAGAAAGTACATAGTAACGCAAAACCTTTTATTCTAGCAATTTTCTAAATTTATAAGATGAATATTTGAAATTTGTCCCTATTTTTGGGACTGTATTCCCCCATTACTGGCTTCGTCCAGGTTTTTTGTGCTAAGGTGAGAGCTATGGCAAGAACTGAATTCACTGGATATGTTTGAGGGTTGTATTCCCCCATTACTGGGCTTGTCCAGGTGTTGTGTGCTAAGAGGTTGACATATATGTTGAGAACTGAATTCACTAAATGATAGCCATTTAAGTTTAAGTCTTCCTCTCTTTCATAAAGCAGCTGATTTGGCATAGTGGTATGTTGCTCTGACTGTTTTGCACAGTGACTTGGGTTCAAGACTGGACAGTAAAATGTTTGGTGGTAATACAGCATTTTATTCTACCAACTTTCCAAGATTATGCAAGCAATGTTTGTGTCCCTGGTTTTTGGGCTTTTGCCCCTCCCCCCCCAATAAATGTTGTTTTTTTCCAGATTTCTTGTGCTGCAAAGTTGAGATACAGTTGAGTATTGAGTAGATTTTACAAGGAGCTGAGAGCTGCAGGGGAAGAGAAGTTTAGTGCTACTTATGCTGATTCTGCTTGCATTGTTAATAGCACAACAGGTTATGTACTTGTTTTTAATGCAGAAGGCTGTGGGTTCTACTTCCCCAAGGGATGGATGCTGCCGTACTAAAAATGTCCTTTTTGGTGAAGATACTAACTAGCAGCAACCTCTTCATTAGTTACAGATCTCTTTAATGTGGAATTATTTAGATGACTTACTTCTGCAGAGGTTGTGCATATTTACTGATACTGGTGTGTATTGTATAATTTTGAGTAGACTTTTTTTATAATGGAAATGTTCTCAATTGGACAGTTTTGTCATTATTGGTGCATGCATTTTGTTTCATTGTTTACTGGAAAAATGTTCAAAACAATAAATTTAAAACACCCTCTAACAACTGTACTGTATTATACAAGGAATATAATTTAATACAATCAGGAAGGTGTATCACACAACACATTTATGTTTGTGTGCAAGGGGCCTATCATTTGAAAACAGCCCATAGTTAATCTTTATACTACCCAAATGTAGTTTCTTTGAATGTGGATTTCACTACTATTTTAATGAATGTGAGTTTCAAGGGCAGAGTTTTAATGCAAAGTCTATTTTCATTGTGAGACTGCATTGCTCTATTTAGCAGCTGTTTTAGTGTTTGTGCTGTAAAATACAAAATAAAACTTTCAATTAAAATCCAAATCATTATAGAAGTAAAGCAGTATGTACATTGCAGTGTTTATGGAAAATTTGGCAAAATAACCAAGTAATGGGACATTGGAATGGCTGCAGGGGGTGGCTCCATTCAATCATGATTTTGTGAGGGGAAAGGATGGCAAACTTAGACAGCCCCAGCTCAGCTGAACTATACCTCTCAACTGTCCAGATTTTCACAGAATTAATAGATTTTTGCTTCTTCTTTTTGTTTGTTCCTCATAAAATCTGTGGTTTTCTGGCAAATCATTTAGGAATTAAGTCACTAAATAATGACAGACATTGAGTTTCAGACTTCAAAACCTTCAGAAAAATGTATGCTAAAGCACAATCTGTTCTATCCACTAAGTTTATACAGGAGCAATTTTCAGTACTGTGTGGACGTTCCCCCATTATATTTGGCCTTGTCCAGATTTCCTGCGTTAACAGGTTGAGAGGTACGTGCAAATTGATTTATAGAATTGGGCATATCCAAACCTCTCAAATGTCCCCGAGTCTGGCTCAAAATGTAGCTCTCCCTCTAATCCCTTCACAAAATATAAATTTTGGAAAAAAACATGGAGGGTTTACAATTAATAAATAACTGTAATAATCAGAGTTATAGATGACTTTTATTTCAGAAATGCATGTAGATTCATTTATGTTGTCAGCTGCTCAAGCGAACAGTGCTAATATTAAAAAGTGTCCCTTCTTTGACAGGTTCCCAGCTAAATTGTGTGGCTATTTTATATTTTTTGTATCACATTTTTGGTCCATTTTTCATAAAATTGTGGTTTTCTGGCAAATTTGTGGCAAATCATTAAAGATTGAAGTAAGAAAATAATGACAGACATTTCAGTTTCAGATTGTAAACCCTTCAGAAAATTCATACTAATGCAAGACCTACTATTCTATTAGAAAGTTTATAAGAACAATATTTAAATACTGTCCTTAATTTTGGGCCTGACTTTGTCCAGATTTCTTGCTCTGAGGTTGAGAGGTATGACAAATGTATTAGGGCCTTTGCAGTCAGCCAGAGACATTTCAAGTTGTGACATACTTGTTGCACCCCACTCCCCCATGTAGTGACTCTGGATGTGTTTAAGCAAGGCAAGGAGCAGTTATGCAGTGTACGTGTGCAGAGTATCCCCCTACATCCAAGGTAGACACAAGTACTACAGTGACTTTTCATCTGTCTTGCTTGATTTTGCAGAATGTTCTGGTTTTCTGTCATATTTTTATACTGTTGATTATGTTTCTTATTATTCAGAAAGTGCCTGTTGCTCTATGTTTAAGTAGCAATGATTTCATGACCATCAGGTAAGCTTGTCTAAGATTGTAAGATGCAAGTAAGCTTACTGTTAATTTCCCAACATTGAAAACCTTTTTGTTGTTGCCATGCAGAAAATACTAACATAACTAGATAAAGTATAAGCCTTGGGTATTGAAATGCATATGACAGTATTTGTAATAAAGGACAGGATTACAGTATTTTAAGAAGCTTGTTACCTTTGTTGGAGCCTTGCCGTCATCTTTGCAGGCTTTACCCATAAACTAGACAGAATGCCAATCTATCATGCCTGGTCCATAACCTGTGCAGTAATCCTTTAAGCAATTTATCTTGAGCTTGTTTCCTGTTTGCTGTTCATTTTTTACTTTGATCATGTTTTCCTAATGAAACAAGTAGATAGCTGTCAGGCAGCAGGTCTTTTTTTGGATAAGAAACATTTTTACAAGTGGGGGTATCATTGCTACTTTTAATATGTTACTTGGTACTTTTTATAAAGATGAATATAAATTATAATTAGAACTGCAGTGCAAGGAGAAGTGGTTTGAGATGAGTGCTGCTTGTTTGTCTTGTACTTGATTTTGACTGGCAAACCAGTAATGTATGTAAAAAGTAATTTATTTTTTCATGCCTCACAACCCTTTTGTTTCCATCGAAATATTAAGTAAGCTGTCATGCAGCCAATGCATTAAAATATTTTTTTTCTTCTACACTTCATTTTGTCTTGACTGGACTCTCATAATGACGGTGTGGCACCCAGGGCAGCTTATTTTATTAAAGTTCCAGTTTTGTGGTTTTGAGCATAGCTCCTCCCCTTTCTTGTTGGCCACACCCTTTCCCTTGGCCCGACCCATTCAGCTGTCTCCTGCTGCCCCCCTTCGATTTGAAGTCACCAGCCACCACTGATGCCAGGTATGTGTAGAAGTATGTCTGCTTGCAGAGAGATTCTCTGTCACTTACAAAAATCCAATCCACTGACAATGGATCTGACAGAAAACAGAAATGCACCTCAGTGGGAGGGCACTCTTGAAGAGTAGCCAATAATGACAGTGCTGATAAACTGCTGCTTCTTACAATATGAGGCTCCTTGTTTTGGCTTTACACTTGGAAAGAAACCTGAACATTGGAAACTTGAAAGGCAAGAATCAGCAGTTTACTTAAATAATAATGCATGCACTCAAGTCACTCCACAACAAGTACACATATGACTCTGTCATTGTCCATGTTGAAGTGAATGTCTTAAGATGTACCTCCCTGGACTACATGAAAAGAGACATGGAAGAGCTCTCAGATCATGTGGCCCAGACAGGTATGACCCTATACCTGAGTAGCACCCTGCCTTTGCCTAGAATGATACCACAGTATAACGGCAAAATGATTGATTTCAACAATTGGCTAAGCTTCTGGTGCCATTCAAAGGCAGTATCTGTCTGCCTGGGACAACATGATCGACATACCATGACGCTTTGCCAAAGATGGTCTGCACCTATTGCCCCTGGGACTCAGATTACTGACTAAGGCTCTTGCCACCCCTATAGTGCCTTTTTTAGGCAAAGTTCAAAGGACAAAACCACCACCATAACAGGTACAAGCATGCAAAATCTGAAGGTAATGCTACTCAATGTTAGAAGACTAAACCTAAAAATGCACTCTCTTGAGGCACTCCTAAAAATGCAGAACATCAGTATCTGTGCAGTAACTGAGACATGGTTCAAGGCTCCAGAGAGCACCCCTGCAATACCAGGCTACAACTCCTAACACACTTTTCGGCCACCAAACCAGGACTGAAACACTAAAGGTGGAGGAGTTTCCATATTCAAAAAGAATATTCACAACACAAGGCTAGTTGCCCAACACAATGAGTCTGAAATTCTCCAGGTGCAACTAACACTAGGTAAGACTGCAATACAAATTATATCTTGCTACAGATCCCCCACCATGCCCCAAGATTCTCACTACACCTTTCTAAACAAACTGGAAAATATTAAGATACAATCAGACACCCTAATACTGGATGATTTCAACTACCCTGCCATTAACTGGGAAAACAACTCATGTACCAACACCTTTTCCCAATGGTTCTTGGAATGCATAAATTCCAATGCCCTGGATCAACTAATCCTTAGTCCCACCAGGGGCTCCAGCATCCTAGACCTGGTCATTACCAACATGGGAAATCAGTGCTCCACACCTATGGTCACCCCCTCATTGGTCAGGTCTGACCATAAGCTAATCACCATTGACATCCCACATCCCACCCCCACCCCCCCACCCCCCAGTAAGGAAACCTCCATAAAAAAACTTCTCCAAAGCCAACTTCATGCTACTCAAGTCAGAACTGATAAACTTCATGACACCCATGCAGATGGGAACTGAAAGTCTGACTGCTGAATCCTACACTAAGGCACTGTACGAGCACATCCACTCATGCGTGAATCGTGCCATCCCCAATAGAACCAAGATGCTTTCCTCAAAAAACTGGAAGCTGATCTGGTGGTCCCTTGCCATATACAAACTTTACAACAAAAGGAAGAAACTGTTGCAGAAAAGAGGAAAATCCCAGAATGCAAAAAACTCCCTTACCAGCCTCAGTAAGAAGCTGAGATCTCTCATAAAATCCTCCAAAACTAGTTATGAAAATAAAATTGTCAAAGATTCAAAAGACAACCACAAGGCATTCTATAGCTATGTCAAGAATCTAAACGGCAATGCTCAGATCTTCTCTGAGCTACAACGGAATGGCATTAAATATACTGATCCCAAGGATATTACCAATATCATGGCAGATCGATTCAGTGCAAACGTCACCCCCTTCTCACCCCTAAAGGGCCCATCTCAATACTGAAAGATTGCCAAATTCCAGTAATAACAGCCACACAGGTAAGCAACACACTCTCCAAAGCTAAGAATACATCATCCATGGGACCAGACAACATCCCAGGCTGTGTACTACATGAACTACAAAATTAACTGGCACCTCACCTAAGTGTCATGTTTAATCATAGCCTCACCTCAGGCTTTGTGCCCACTGAGTGGTGCACAGCTACAGTTATACCACTCCACAGGGGGGGATCCAACTTGGATCCCAGTACCTACAGCCCCATCAGTATGACAAGCCTGATCTGCAAGGCCATGGAACATATTATCATGGAACTTATAAACAAAGACATTGGCAACCTTTAAACACTGGACCCCATGCAGTTTGGGTTCGTGAAGGGCCGATCTTGTCTCCTAAACCTGATTGACTTCTTCAAATCAGTCTCCGGAACTGTGGACAAGGGTAAGGTGGTCCACACAGTCTATCTGGACCTCACCAAGGCCATCAACATCACCTCCCACTCTGGAATCATAGATAAACTTACTAAGCAGGGCATTAATCCCTACATCACTCGATGGGTTGCCAACTGGCTTGCTGACAGAACCCACACTGTAAAAGTAGCCGATTCCAAATCCATCTCCAGACAAGTGACAAGTTGAGTACCTCAGGGTTCTGTGCTGGGACCACTCTTGTTTGGCATCTACTTCTCTGAAGTACAGGCCAACAGTAAGGGACACTGGCTAACAAAGTTCACAGATGACTGCAAACTGGGTGTCGTTATTGAATCCCCAAATGATGT
Source organism: Protopterus annectens (assembly GCF_019279795.1). Taxonomy (NCBI): domain Eukaryota; kingdom Metazoa; phylum Chordata; order Ceratodontiformes; family Protopteridae; genus Protopterus; species Protopterus annectens. The sequence goes on along the minus strand of NC_056729.1, from coordinate 1,328,730,884 downwards.
GGATATTCTACAAAAGAGCCTTACAGAAACAGATGCTAGGTGCCAGAGCCATGGTCTCAAGCTCAATGCCAAGAAATGTATAGTTATCCCCTTTGGGAAAAGACATGTACCCGTGAATTACCACATAGGTGGCAGTACACTAAACACCGAAAGTGTGATAAGAGACTTAGGGACACAGGTGGACAATGGTTTCACATTCAATAACCACATCACCACAACAGTCAGGAAATCCTTCTATGTGGCACACCTCATCACTAAGGGCTTTTCATCCAGAAAAAAGGAGGTCATTGTCCCACTGTACTCATCCTCATTAGACACATTATAGAATACAATGTCCTGTTTGGTATGTACCTCTCAAGACATCTGCAACAACTGGAAAGGCCACAGAAATACCTCACTAAAAAAATCACAGGCCTAAAGCAGATGCCCTATGCTGACCATCTAAAAAAACTCCACCTGTACTTTGTCACATATCATCTACTCAGAGTCGATCTTTGCTTAACATACAAGGCCATGTCAAACCCAGAGCTGTTGAACATGCTACACTTAAAGAAATCCCAATCCCTCAGAGACACACACTCCAGGGATCTAAACCTTGTCATTACAATGAACAAAACATGCTGGAGGGATAGGTTCCTGACCCAGAGACTCCCCAGACTCTGGAATAGACTGCCCATACATGTCAAGCAGAGCGCCTCTTTGGCCGTCTTCAAAAGGAACTTTGTTGATTGGATGGGAGATAGGAAGTTCACCCTGGGAATCACGTTAGTCACCCTGTTAGACAGGGGTTCAGGGAAGTAAATGCTGTGGGAAGAAATAGCCAGGGAATTGTTATGGCTAGGCTTGTATAGGCCCTAGGGCCGATAACCTAGTACCAACCTATGAACCTATAATTACAGAAGACAACTCAACGCATAGAGAAATATATGACTTATTATGTCTGTCATGTAAGACTAAACATTGATGCTTAAACAGAGGATATATCACAGTAAAATTATCCATAGAACTCATGAACTGGAATAACTTAGCAACTAACAACAGAACTACCTCCAAAGAAGAAATAGTCTAAATATTTGCCAGTGGCCTCTGAGATGACTGTTGAAAAGGACTCGTGTTCATAAAATATGCCTTAGATCCATTTACTATCCCTCACCCTGTCCTAAATGGAAAAATTAGTGAAGCAGTCAGGCTATTTTGTACATCTCTTCTTTCAATACCAGAATCTGGAAGCTCAAACTCTGTAATGAATACATTGCATAAAAATATCCTAAATGATGTGTGACAACCCACCACTGGAACAGTAGTCAAGGAGCCACAATCCTTATCAACTACTTTAAGGCCCTTAACTAAGGCTGCCAAATCTTAATGTGTAATATTAATATTAATACAAATGGTAGTCTGACCAAGAGCAAAGCTATTAGGAGTGGCCCACAGTGTCACCAAATAAATATGCAAGTACTCTCAAAAATGAATTATGTCTCAGAAAGTTCAGCCACAATGAAAGGTTTAAATTTATTTAGTAATAAATAATAAAAGAACAAGAAAACACTCAGTATATTTTCACAGTGACATCAGAGTACAAAACCTCAGGAAATATTTAAAACAACATTGCAGGACAGTCTCAGATAGATAAAAAAAAATCTTAACTATGTTTCACTATATTCCTGACTGACTCAAAGAGAATTACTATACCCTAGTTAACTTACTTAAGAGCAAGGCAGATGTGGTTAATTAATCATCTAGTTGTTTTTGTCAGGTCCAAGACAGAATACAGAATGCCCCATCTCGCTAAGAGACTTTTTACATTAATATCTCAAATATTACTGCTAGAATAACTTGCAGAATTACATAATTTCTTGTCATCTGACTCTGTCCTAGGTGAAACCCCCCACTGCTGGAATCTGGCAGTATTTAGCATCTACCTGTAAAAATGCATAAACCTCATATCTTTGGTAGATGCTGGAAGTCATAAAACAATTACATTCTTTCACATTTCAAGACTAGTAATTATTTCACCGTTGAGAAAATACAGAAAGCTCTCTAATTTTAGACATTGTGCCTCCTTGCCACACTGAAACTGAAAGATACCATCTATTTATGGCCTAGTCATAAAGTAATTTAATTTCAGTTGTTTTTCTAAAAATTACTTGACTGAGGTTAACCTCCTGTATCTCAGTTTCTACTGTTAAAATATATACATTTAAACAGTTACAAATGTGCATGTACATTTCTGTTCTTTTCCAGTAGGGCATACTGTGAATCCATTTTAAACACAAGCCTTTTGCAAATATCCTTTTTCAGTACACACGTCTGTACAACCAAGTTTGATATACACATACTATACAGTTCTAATACACATGTAATACAAGCATTTTATATACAGCATGTTGATATTCACAAATGACATATACTTATTTACAAAATTCCAGCTACCTGTGCTGGCAGTATCTCCTTTGTCACACTTCTTCCCCCCTCAAAGACTCAAGCTAATTTTTCAAGTGACCCTTGAGAAATGCTGCTTGAGAGGTATAAGCCTATTTGGGAATACATTACCCCATACCCTGTCTTGAGATCCCAGCTGCTTTTGCATTACTAAAACCAGTACAGTACTGCACTGTCATTTCATTTGCCTGCAATCCTAGGCACCACCATAGTAATTTGGGATTTTGCTGGTTGGCTCCCTGTAGCCATAGATCCCCTCAAACTCCTCCTGCCTTCTACTGCAAATACTTATCACCAGGGCCTCTCTATCATGGTAAGGATTCATCATATTAACATGGTACAATTTCTGCCACTGCCTCCTGCCTAGCAGTTCTACCAGGTAGTTAACATCACTGACCTTCCTTACCACTTTGAAGTGCCCCCCCCCAAGCTGCCTGCAGCTTATTGTGTCTGACAGGAATGAGCATCATAATTTGCTGCCTTGCAAAATACTCTCTAGCTTGAGCATTTCTATCAAAGCAGACATTTTTCTGCTGCTGGGCTTCTGCCAGATTCTCCTGAGCCAAGCCCATGAGCTCCCTGAGCCTTGTCTGGAGGTTTAGGACATATGCCAAAACAGACTCCTTCTGAGATTCACACTCACCCTCCCACTCATCATGAATCAAATCCGGGGGTCCCCTCACCCTAAGCCCATACAGCAACTCAAAGGGTGAAAAACCTGTGGATTCCTGAGGCACCTCTCTGTAAGCAAACAACAGATGGGGCAAATATTTGTCCCACTCCCTCTTAAATGGGTTTGCAAATGCCCATAGTATGGTCTTTAGTGTAGGGTTTAACCTATCCACTAGACCATTAGTCTGGGTATGCTAGGTGGTGGTCTTTAGGTGCTTCACCCCACAGTGCTACCACAGACACGCCAAGCAGGTCTGAACTGAAATTGGCACCTCTGTCAGTATTTATTTTGGGAACCCTACCCTGCTGAGAATCTCTAACAAAGCATTTGCCACCTTTTCCGCCTCAGTGGAGCACAGGGCCACTGCCTCAGTGTATCTGGCAGCATAATCTATTTCCACTAGGATATACTTCTTTCCTGTGGAACCCGGGGTACTCAGATGCTCCACGGTATCCATTGCTACCCTTTGAAATGGCTCCTCAGTCACAGACAAAGGCCCAAAAGGTGCTTTGACCTTGTCTCCCACCTTGCCTACCATTTTGCACTGCTCACAGGTCCTACAGTACCCTGTTACATGTCTGGAAATCCCAGGTTAATAAAAGTTCTGCATAATACGTCTCTTTGTATGCTTTATGCCTAAATGTCCTGCAAAGGGAATGTCATGGGCTATGGCTAGAAGGGCCAGTCAGTGGGCTCTGAGCACTACCAACTGCTGTATTCACTCAACCTCTAGCCCTCCCTCAGTGGTCCACTCTCTGTACAATAACCCTTTGTCCCAGTATATGGATTCTCCCTTTCCTTGAGATTCAGATGCCTCCATAGCTACCTCCCTCAAGCCCTGTAATGTAGGGTCTGAGAGTTGAGCCTGTCTCAACTCACTATCTTTTTTAACCCTTTCTGGCTCCCCTTCTACAGGAAGTCTGGTATCCTCTGACAGTGGTGCCTCACTGTCAGCCTGGGTACTACTACTCACCTCAGCCCTTGCAGTCACTCTGTCCAATGGAACACCAGCACCCACAAACAGCTGTAGCTCACCTTCAGTCTCACTGCTACAGGGTAGCTCCCTCCATGAAGTAGCCACTTCACTAGTCCTGGCTTCAAGTGTGCAGTCTGTCTGGGTCTCCCCAGGCTACCAGGCCCACATGCTTGCCTCCAAGCCTGACTGCATGTAACTGCATGCACACAAGGTACTGCATCATCAAAATCATTCCCTATTAGGACATCTGCAAGGATATCCCCAAACACACCTACTTGATTGCTTCTTTTTCCACCCTCTCAGTCAAGGTGAGCCCTAGCCAAAGGTATTTGGAATGGGGTCTCTCCTAAAGCTCTGACTGGAGTAGACTGCCCAAGCAAGTAGTGCTCCTCTTTAACAATTGCAGGCTTAACAATGGTTAGGTCAGTGGCTGTGTCTCTCTTAGCAGTGGCCTGTTTTCCATCTACTAAGATAGGATATAACCTCTTGTGGTAGTTTGGTACCCTTGAGGTCTCCAAATAACTTACTACTGGCATTCTGTCATTCCCACTTACTGGCTTTCCCATCTTTTGTTTCCCACCTTGCCTCCATGGATATCTGTATGCTACATGGCACCACTGGTTACATTTAAAACATTTAACCATTGATCCTGGCCATGTACCTGAACTAGTAGCTTCACCTGTTACTGGCTGTTCGAGTGGTTTAGGTTTCCCACCATGGGTTCCCTTAGATCCATGTGCAGCACTGGGTATCCCTTTCCTGTGCAGTGTTGCCCTGCTTGCTAGGTATAGGTCTCCCTTTTTCTCTAACTCATCTGTGAAATTACATTCTCTATCTGCTAACCAGATTCTCATGTCCTCAGGCAAAGCGCTAAGGGCTTGTTTCCTCACTAAAGGATCTGCCAGTCCTTCAAAAGTGGTAACCTTACACCCACTCACCCATCTATGAAAATAAGTGCTTAACTCAGCAATATATTCACATAGACTTTTAAGTGCATTGTGCCTATGTTCACAAAACTTTTCTCTATAAGCTTCAGGTGTTTGCTTAAAACACTCTAATAAACAATTTTTAACTGTAGTACAATTTAAGCAATCAGTATCAGAAAATTTAGAAACAGCAGTTACAGCTTTACCATGGAGTAAGGGGTCAGGAACCATACCCAGAGCCCTTGGTCAGCATATACTGTTTACATACCCTTTCAAATATATGAATACAACTATCAAAATTTTCACCAGCTGTACATTGTGGAAGTAATTTACTGATCTTTATTGCTTCTGAGATTTGGTTATTCCCTTCCCCATTCCCTCCATGACCCTGATGAAGAGTCAGCATCATTTTTTCATGTTGCCTCTGCATCTCATTTTCTTCAGCTTCCAGATGCCTCAGTTTGTCTGCTGATTCTAATTCTATTTGTTTCTCCTGGTGCAGCCTCTCTGCTAATGCTAGTTCTAAATGCTTGGCCTCCAGTTCAAGTCTCTTTAAATTCAGATGGATTTTTAAGTCCTCTGTGGAAAAACTGAACTGTTCATTTTCTGATAGTTGTACTTCCCCAAGGCCAGTCTGGTTGTCTTCCTGGTTTCTGGTCTGTAATGCAGCTGTGGCTAAGGTTGCAATCATTTCTGCTTTAGTCAGGTTGGCATTCACCAGTCTTTTGGCTTGGCACATCTTAGGCAACTGGCTCCTTGTCAGCTTGCCATAGTCCTCTGCTGACAACCTTGCCTGATCTCCCTGACTAACTAAGCTAACAAAAAATAAAGAAAAATATTGTGATATAAAACTCTGAATGTTCACTTTGTGGCTGCTGCAGAGTACAATCACCTTCTTTACTGACCACTGTTTACAGGCTACAGGAGTTCAATATCCACACCACTGAATCCCAGTATGTGGATATCCCACCACTGCCACCAGTAAATGTGAGAAGTGTGACAAAGGAGTTACTGCCAGCACAGCTAGCTGGAATTATGTAATAATGCTGACAACCGACTCAGACTAAGGAGGAGGAAAAGAGTGTTCAGACCCAAGGTAACCTACCAGGGGCTTCATGATCTGGAGATAGAGCACTACTGGGTGAACAGGGACATACTTCAGCAAGTCATTGAGCTGTGCTGGCCTCACCTCAGACCCAGGACCAACAGAGGGGAACCCATCTCAGTGGATACCAAGGTATGTGTAGCCTTCAGAATATTAGCTACAGGCACTTTCTATAGACCAACTGGGGATATCATGGGGTTTCACAGGCATCTGCTTCCAGGATACTCCACCAGTTCCTAGATGCCATGCGACCACATGCCGCTGAGCACATTTACTTCACCAGCACCCATGAGGAGAGTACCAGCGATATGTGTCTCTTCCACAATGTAACAAATGCCTGGAGGTACTGGGTGCCACGGACTGCACACATACCCTATCAAAGCACCACCTGATGACCAGGGTAGGGTCTACCTTAACCGCAAGCAGTTCCAATCCATCAACTGCCAGGTTGTTTGTGATGCCCAGGGCATTATCATGAATGAGTGTGCTGGCAGCCCAGCAAGGTATCACGAATCCCACATCCGGCATTCATCACAGCTGCACCAGACATTTGCATTGGGGACATCCCATATGGCCATCTGGTGGGGGATGCTTACTATGCACTGGAGCTGTGGCTGATGACACCCATCAGAAATGCACATCCACCCACACAAGAACACCATAATGAGGCACACACACAAACCAGGATCATTATACAGCATGTGTTTAGGATGCTCAAGCCACAGTTCCGCTGCCTTGACATATCTGGTGGAGCCTTGCAGTACGCTCCAGCCACATGTGCACACATGTACATAGCATGTGCCATGCTACACAATATGATCCTATGGAAACAGCTGCAGTAGGAACAAAACTGGTAAGGGCCACACAGCCCCCCACCATTGCCAAGGTCTGCACAGGCACACAGGGATTTAAAGGAGGAACATCCTGAACGTGCCCCTGTAGGCAGATATAGACATGCCCAGTATGCCCTGTCCTTGGCGAAGAGGCAACGCATAGCAAATACACTGACACTGTAGGGCCCAAGGGACTGAAATCTCTCTCTGACTCGCACACACAGTAAAATGGATGCCAAATATCACACCATCTATACCTTACCATTTATACATAGTGTACTGCATGCATCTGACATAGTCATCCCTCAAGCACCATCCTCACAACTGCCTCTGGCACAAGGCAAGTCAGTCTTCTTAATAATAAATGAATGGAGTAGAATGTTCTGATAGCATATCTATGGTACTGATGCAAGCATGCAAGGGAATGGGGTAGGTTACTGGGATAGCAGCAGACAAATGACAGCTCGGTGGGACAGCAGGAAGTGTATGCCCAGTACTGGCTTACCCACACTATGCAGTACCACCCTAATTGACAAATACCACTGCAGTATATGTGGTGAGCCAAATAACTGGAGGGGTCCATAGGTCACATGCATGGATGTCAAAGTGGGGGGGTCCCATACTCACCCCAGCCTCACCCAGCAGATCAGCTGTAGAAAACCATACAGAAATGTCTGATGAAGGACCACACATTGTGACATCCATGAAATTCCCACCTACAGACTTACACAGTGATATCACAGCAGGTCCGGCAATGGCATTATCGCTCTCAAAGGTAAGAATTCTGAAACTAAAACTGTTTATGCCAGAACAATCTGACCTGTGGTCAATACTGTTATGCCTGTAGTCTCAAAGATAGGGCATACCACTATGCTAAATGGGTCCAAAATGCTAAGCAAATATCAGCACAGTCTGTGCAAATGTGTATTGTGTACAGATGTGTCACCCCCTCCATAGTCACATAGAAATGCAGTAACATGTCCCTAGCCTTAAGCAGCATCCATCTATAAACTAGAGTGATGGCTCAACACAAACAGAAAGCAATTGTCAGTAACACCCAGTCAACTTACTTGTGCTGTCCCATGGGTGTCCCCTGCCTGGCAGCCTGGGAACATATGATCATCAGAATGCACTAACTTGATACAGATGGCCTGCATCTGTCACACCTGGCCTACAGGCCTCTGACAAATGCCCATGCCTCACTCACAGTGCCCTGTTACGGGGTGTTATGGGGCCAATAATACCAATATAATACAGTCTACAAAATGCAAAGAAAGGCCATGCTGCTAACTGCTAGGAGCAAACCTGCCAGCTTTAGAGAGCCAGAAATAGGGACAAAGCCATGAATAATGGGGTGATAAAGGTCCAAAGAGAAGGAAACCTTTGCAATACTGCTCTAATAATGTTAGAAAGTTTATGGAATGATTATATTAGCATGGAATGTCTGAAGGGTCTAAAGTCTGAAACTACAATGTCAACTGTCAGTAATATCTGACTTCAACCCTGAGTGACTTACAAAACACTTTTGAAAACCACACTCATTTGGGTAACAAATCAAATACATGAGTCATGAATCTGGACATTCTGTGATACTCTGTACAGTCAAAAGGCAGGGCTAGGAGTCTAAGCATGAAAATGCAATCATTCCAGGCAGTCCTAAGCCTGGATGATGGTGACATGTCTGCACCTACAGAATTCTGGTCCACAGCCATGGGGAGTAACACACCCTTCCCTGATCACTCATCCTATGCAACACCCTGACCCCAGAATGTGGCCAACCAAGCCAAATAAGGTGGGCCATACATATATGTGAGACAGACACACACCTCCAGGCTGGTCAAACAGTCTGACACACAAGACTCTGCAAGAGCAGTCAACCTTTGAGAAGATCCCTATGCAAAGTATTGGTAGCTACAGGCCAATATATCTGACCCAGGACATCCCCCACATATCCTATCCCCTACAAATCTTTCTGGTGTCTGCCTGTCCCCTTGATCCTGCCTGACTTATATTTCCCAACCATGGACTGGAAATCAGACCATGCCAGAACAGAAATGCACAGAGATTCCACCATTGTAATATATCACCAAGGTGCTGGACCATTTCCACAGCTCCAGCCATCTGGTAGTAGGCACACCTCTCAACAGGATGGATTGTGCAAGAATGCCTAGCATTTGGCCCATAATATTGGTGTGTGCATCATCCATCCTGTATTCCTCTGCTAAATCACTGTGATGATCTGAGGTGGTATGTCACGAGGTACTGAAACAATACATGACACTGTCAAATGTCATATATGTCAGATGTCTGCAGAAACAAACCCTGTAACCCTAGCAACCCATACATTACTAAGAAAAATAGTCACAGTTACTGTACGGCCCATTGTCTCCCCATTTTGATAGTCTATCTCCAGATTTCCTACACCAACAGGTTGAGAGGTATGGTTGCAGCACAGACTGGAGTACAACAATCCCTGGAATGGAGACTCACATTTACTATAGAAGGTCACACTGGGCATGCTCATTCACTTAGAGAATTGTCAGTATGATCTAGAAATTAACAGGCTTTTCCCACCCAGTGCACTTCCCATTGCCCTACTTTAGCAGTCCTGCAGATGTCTGTCACCATAGAAGTACCTTTTGTAAAGTCTTAGCCATATAAGCTCTGTGGCATGTGTGATAACTAACATTATAGTGCAAATAACCATTTAGGTAGGAGTTCTAATCTCAGACCTGGCAAATGTAAGTGAGTGTGTGTGTGTGTGTGTGTGTGTGTGTGTGTGTGTGTGTGTGTGTGTGTGTGTGTGTATTTATAAGTTAAAGATTTGGGGTCCATTCAAACCCAGTACACTTCCCATTGCCCTGCTTTAGCAGACCTGAGGATGTCTGTCATGACAGAAGTTCCTTTCATCAAGCCTCAGCCTTCTAAGCTTTGTGGTACATGCGATAAATGTGTAGCACTTTAGTATAAATAACTAGTTGGGTAGGAGTTCTAATCTCAGTCCTGGCAAATGTAAAAGTGTGTGTGTGTGTTTCTAAGTTAAAGATTTTGGGTCCATTCGACCCCAGTACACTTCCCATAGTCCTACTTTAGCAGTCCTACAGATAACAGTCACCTTAGAAGTCCCTTTCATCAAGCCTCAGCCCTATACACTCTGTGGCATACGCGATAACTGCGTAACACTATAGTACAAATAACTAGTTTGGTAGGAGTTCTAATCTCAGTCCTGGCAAACATAAAAGTGTGTGTGTGTTTATAAGTTAAAGATTTTGGATCTATTCAAACCCATTACACTTCCCATTGCCCTACTTTAGCAGTCCTGCAGATAACAGTCACCTTAGAAGTCCCTTACTTCAGGCCTCAGCCCTATAAGCTCGGTGGCACGTGCGATAACTGCATAACACTATAGTACAAATAACTAGTTAGGTAGGTGTTATAACCCCAGTTCTGGCAATTGTATATGTGTATATGTGTAGTTTAAAATATGTTGTGGCCTTTCTCACCCAGTACATCACCCATTGCCATAATTTACAAGGGCTGTTGATGTTCTTCACCTTAGAAGTATGTTTGGACAACCTTCACTCTGTGCGCTCCGTGGCGCATGCGATAAATGTGTAACACTGTAGTAGTAATAAATACATAGGTAGGGGTTCTAATCTCAGTCCTGGTAAGAGTGTGTGTGTGTGTGTGTGTGTGTGTGTGTGTGTGTGTGTGTGTGTGTGTGTGTGTGTGTGTGTGTGTGTGTGTGTGTGTGTGTGTGTGCAAGAACAGTATCCTGTCTGTTGAGGAGGTTGTTATGTTTGTGTGAGAGCCATATCCATTGGGGGTGGGTTTTGCTACTTTTTGCTGTTGTCCACCCAGTACATGTCCCAGTGTCCATATTACAAGGTCCACAGTTGTCATCCACTGTAGATAGACCTGTAGAAACTCTGCAGCCCTATAAGCATTGTGCCATGTGCAATAACTATGTGACAGAATGGAATAGATAACAAGATATGCTGCCCATTTAAACCTTGGATATCACTTCCCACTCAGGAATCATATACAAACATACTCAAGTAGGAAGCAACCCCTACATCAGTAGGTGGCCTGCAAACTGGCTCACAGATAGAACCCACAGTGTGAAAATAGCGGACTCCATGTCAGACTGATGAACAGTCACAAGTGGAGTCCCACAGGTTGTAGACCTGGGTCCCCTCATGTTTGGGATTCACACCTGTGAGGACCAGCCCAATATGAAGGCACCCTGGCTGACAATGTTTGCAGATTACTACAAAGTGAGTGCTATTATTACCCCCCCACATGAGGTTGACATCATTGACAAAGGCGTCTCTGAGACCTATGACTGTTATCAGAACCCTGGACATAAGCTCAATGCCAGATGATATTCTGCCATCCCCTTTGGGTATGACATGGTTCCCATAAAGTAATACATTGATGGTAGTCCACTGAACACTGATGTTAGTATAAGGGAACTGAGAACACAGGTTGAGAGTGAGCTCTCTCTTGACCACCAAAGTGCCACTGCCTTACAAAAGTCCTTCCATGTGTCACTTCTCCTGACTAAGGGTGTTGAATCTGGGAAGTAAAAGGACAGTGTTTCCCTGTACTATCTCCTCTGTAGGCCAATCATTGTGTACTATGGCCCATTTGACATGTACCCCACTGGACAAATGTACCAACAGGAGAGGCTGCAAATGTACCTCAAAAAGAGGATCTTAGGTATTACACACTAGCCCCATATGGACAAACTCCAATGAATCTCTTTTTCATATTGGCTACTTAGGTGTGATCGCTGCCTGACATACACAGCCATGTCTGACCCAACCCTGTCAAGAATGCTACATCCGAAGAAACCAATCTGTTAACACAACATGCCCATATACCTTAACCCCATCCTCACAATCAACAGGACATGCTGAAGGGACAGGTTCACAACCCAGAGACTGGCCACGCTATGGAATAGACATCACATACATGTCAAGCAGATCACATCACTGGCCCTCTTCAAGAGAAATCTGGAGGATTGGATGCGGAACAGAATACCCACCCCGGGGATCACTCCAGTGACTATACTCAGTAGACACACTGGGGAGTATCATCAATTAGCATGACGCCAGTGTATTTCCATGGGCTAGTCTTGTAAAGCCTCCATGCCCATTTGCCACATACACACCTATGAATCTTTGAACCTATAAATCTCAGTACTGTCAAGTGTGTGTGTGTGTGTGTGTGTGTGTGTGTGTGTGTGTGTGTGTGTGTGTGTGTGTGTGTGTGTGTTTGTGTGTGTGTGTATGCATTAGTGTGTATAAAAGTGTTTGTGAGCGTGTAAAAATGTGGTTGAATGTAGTTGGTGGCCCATCTCACCCATTACAACTACCATTGCCATACCTTGCAAGTGCTGTAGATGTTCACTATATAGGTACCTTGGGACACTCCCCAACCTATAAGCTCTGTGGTGTGTGTGGAAACTGCACATCACTATAATATCAATAACTACATAGCTAGACATGGTTATATGAGTCCTGGCAAATGTGTTTGTGTGTAAGTGTGTATATGTATAGGTTACAGTATTTTGTGGTCTCTCTCACCCAGTACATCACCCATTGTCATAATTTCCAAGACCTGGTGATGTCCCTCACCTTAGAAGTACCTTTGGATGAGTGTCACATCATAATCTCTGTGGCACATGAGATAAATGGGTATCAACATAGTAACAATAAATAGATAGGTAGAAGTTCTAATCTCAGACCTGGCAAATGTATGTGAAAGAAGAGTATATTATGTTTGTGCGAGACCAACATCCATTGGATGGGCATGGTTTCATATTTTATGCCATGGTGCTCACAGTACACATTCCTAAGTCTACTATATGAGGTCCACTGTTCACATCAACTGTAGTGGTATCTGTAGACACTCTTCAGCCCTTTAAGCCCCGTGCAACAGTATGGAATAGTATGGTATGAATAACAAGATAGCTTGATCTGCTAATGTCAGTACTGGAAAGTGTGTGTTTGTGTGTGCGTGTGTGTATGTGTGTGTGTGTGTGTGTGTGTGTGTGTGTGTGTGTGTGTGTGTGTGTGTGTGTGTGTGTGTGTGTGTGTGTGTGTGTGTGTGTGTGTGTGTGCGTGTGAACATTATTCTCTGTGCATTTGGTTGACACATCCTCTGGGGTTGAGGGAGTTAGCAATCTGAGGTGTGTTCCTCCCACCATACTTGCCATTCTCCACTCTACTAGAGCTATCAACCATCATAGACTTATATACAACCCCTCAGCCCTATCAGCTGTGAGGCGTATGCAAGAACTGTTACATAGACCTGGGAAATGTGTGCAGATTCAGCTGTACCTCGGCAATGACATGGTCAATGTGTTACAACACTGCCATACCCCTCGTCTGCAGGGCCACATCCTGCTGACACACAGACATCTGGAAAAAAACAGAATACAGCACGTGAGAACACATTTGTTTAGTGTTACTAACACCAATAATACATCATGACTGAAAAGGTACACACACACTCTGATGTGTACCCATTACAAGTGCCAGATGATAGCACCTTACACAGCATTAAATAGCTACAATCTACTAAAGCCACCTTGTGCATCAGACCCATATTAGCATATCCCTGCATCAATGGTATGGATAGCCGGCATGTGGCACAGGTATCATCATATACACTGGGTGTTGTGTGGGTTTGCCAGAAGCCTATGCTGAGTCATATGTTTGACATCATGTGTGTGTGTTTGGTGGGTGTTCATTAAATGGGCTGTGCAGTGGTGGTGGTGTGCATATGTGTGTGTGTGTGTGTGTGTGTGTGTGTGTGTGTGTGTGTGTGTGTGTGTGTGTGTAAGTAACTTGTCTGATGGTGATGTATGTGTGCTTGTATGCACACATTCATGCCATGTGGGCAACTTACAAAGGGGTATTTTGGACAGCTGTGTGCCGTACATGGCAGGGTGTACAGTTCACCGTCTCTGGTCACAGACATGGGAACTGGGCCTGCCAAGTGTATCACCAGCACCACCAGGGTCAAGTCCAGATGCAGTACTACTCCCCGATGATGACTGCTGCCTACTGGATCCACACCCATGTTGGAACTGGCCAGGATCACGTGCCATGGCCTGCTGCATCATAGTGTGGACAGCACACCCCCTTCAGTAGTGCTGGTGGTACTCCCAGTACAGGAACATGATGGTGCATGGCCACGTAGACCCTTAGCTGATTGTGGTGCTGCCCTACATCCACATGGCTGCTGGCCATAGTCCACCAAATGCTCAAGCACAGATATTCCACGGTTGAGAAGTGACAAGGTTTCCCCCAACTGTCTATCCATGACCTCAGTATGCTCACGGATAGGTGCAGCGAGTTCATGAATATTGCCATGGATACCAGGGATGTGCACATCCATGACCCTGCATATATGTCTGGTGTTATGTTCATTATGTGCCTGTACCTTCATGACAGTCCAAAGCATGCATCTGGTGACTGCTGCTATGGCACTTGCAACAGGGGCATGATGGGCTGAAATCATCCTCTGAGGACCCCTGCCCATCTGCCTGTGTGGGACATCACCAACACTCTGACTATGGCTATTGCCTGCACCCTCACTACCATAGTCACCACAGTAGTCTGTTCCATACCACCACCTGTCAACTGTCTATTATCTGTGGCTACTGGTGACGTCGTATGTGTGGGCACTGTGACTGTGTGCAGGGATGGGGTTGACAATATTGGGATGCCAACGGATTTGACAGATTCAGCCCCTGACAACCACACCTGTGCCTCAATATGAGTATCATGGTCAGAGTCTGCAAAGACACTGACATCAGTATCAGAGCAGGAGGGAATGCAGCCACCATGTTCACCTGTGAGGGAAAAACAACATATGTAAATAACTACTGGCACTATAAGGTTTGCTGGTATACACACACACACACACACACACACACACACACACACACACACACACACACACACACACACACACACACACGCACACACACACACATACAGGTAAGGTGCCTCAAAGGCATTACACAAACCTCACATTAGCCAACTGGGGGTATTCACAACACACAGTCAGACAATAACATACACACTCTGGACACACCCTCAGCATCATGCAGTACAGCACTTTCCAATTACTGTTACTAATAATATACACCTCTGGGATACGTGAGTGGTGTTAGTAGGTGATGGCCCTTCACCTAGCACACACTGCACCCATGTAAATTATTCCTGTTCAACTGTATAGCACTGTGGCAACTCCTACAGAACATACCTCCCAACTGTACAGGGTTTTGCTGAATGTCTACACGTGTGGCTCATATGTTTGTTCTGTTCCTCATAACTCCTGTTTTTGTCTGATACATTACTGGGTTGACCTGTGGATTGGTGCCACTAATTAATGTCGTAATTTGAGGTGCGGACTGCATAACCTGCAGTACATGTATGTTAAAACAAAGCTGGTTACTCAAACAACTTCCCAATTTTACAATGGATATAGTAAGTGTATACACACCTGTTAACATGCCAGGTTTTTGTGACATATCACATGAGACCTCAGAAATTAGGTCATAACATTGCCATCATTTCATATGACATATAACCTGTGCAATTCAACTGAAGAACATACACGTCAGTTACAGGTAACATATGGTAAATGAAATAGGTACAATAGGTTGGTAGCATGACTGTGCACACCCTTAATATAATATTCTTTTAAAGCACCTTTTGATTTAATCACAGCATTCAGTCATCTTGGGAAGGTGTCTATCAGCATGGCACATCTTGACTTGCCAATGTTTGCACACTCTCCCTTGTAAAACACCTCCAACTATGTCAGATTGCAAGGGCATCCCCTGTGCACTGCCCTCTTCACGTCACCCTGCATATATCCTATTAGATGTAGGTGTGGGCTCTGGCTGGACCAGGGCAGAACATTGCATGTGTTCTGGTGAAGCCATCCTTTTGTTGATTTGGATGCATGGTTTGGGCCATTGTTGTGTGGAAAGCTAGAATTCTTCACCATCCACAGCTATGTGGCAGACACCAGAAGGATTGGAGCCACAAGGGACCAGTGTTTGGAACTGTTCATAATCCCCTCTAACTTAGTTACAGCCCTAGTTCCAGCTTGCAAACAGCAACCCCAAAGCAGGACACTGCCATCACCATGCTTCACCATGGGGGTGGTGTTGATGTGGTGATGTGCAGTGGTGTTACTGCACCAAACACACCTGTCATAATTGAAGACAAAGAGTTCAATCATGGTCCCATATTACTATAACACATTTTCTCACTTGCGTTTTGGAAACCTGATGTATTGTTTTCAGACTTTTGCCAGGCCTGGATATTGTTTGTTGTGAGGAACTTCTACCATCTTCCAACCTTACCCTGTAGGCTGGACATATGGAAACCAGGGAAGATTATTGTGACATGTACTACACACCCAGTACATGCCAGAGATTCCTGCTACTCCTTCATAGGTTCAGAGGTTCATAGGTTGGTACTAGGCAATTGGCCCTAGGTCCTATACAAGCCTAGCTATAACAATTCCCTGGCTATTTCTTCCCACACTATTTACTTCCTGGACCCCTTTCTAGCAGGGTGACTGACATGATCCCCGGGGTGAATTTCCTTTCTCACATCCAATCATCAAGGTTCCTTTTGAAGAGGGCCAAAGAGGCACTCTGCTTGACATATATGGGCAGTGTATTCCAGACTCTGGGGAGTCTCTGGGTCAGGAACCTATCCCTTCAGCATGTTTTGTTTATTGTGATGACAAGGTTTAGATCCCTGGGGTGTGTGGCTCTGAGGGATTGGGATGTCTTTAAGTGTAGCATGTCCAACAGCTCTAGGTTTGACATGGCCTTGTATGTTAAGTAGAGATAGCTTTTGAGTAGACGATATGTGACAGAGTATAGCTGGAGTATTTTAAGGTGGTCAGCATAGGGCATCTGCTTTAGGCCTGTGATTCTTTTAGTGAGGTATTTCTGCGGCCTTTCCAGTTGTTGCAGGTGTCTTGAGAGGTACGTACCAAATGGGGCATTGTATTATATAATGGGTCTAATGATGGATGAGTACAGTGGGACAATGACCTCCTTTTTTCTGGATGAGAAGCCCTTAGTGATGAGGTGTGCCACATAGAAGGATTTCCTGACTGTTGTGGTGATGTGGTTATCGAAAGTGAGACCACTGTCCTCCTGTGTCCCTAAGTCTCGTATCACACTTTCAGTATTTAGTGTACTGCCACCTATGTGATAATTCATGGGTACATGTTTTTTTCCCAAAGGGGATAACTATACATTTCTTGGCATTGAGCCTATGGCTCTGGCACCAAGGATCTGTTTCTGTAAGGCCCTTTTGTAGAGTATCCACATCATTTAGAGATTTAATAATGGCTCCCAATTTGCAGTCATCTGTGACCTTTGTTAGCCAGAGTCCCATAGTATTGGCCTGTACTTCAAAGAAGTAGATGCCAAACAAGACTGGTCCCAGGACTGAACCCTGAGGTACTCCACTTATCACTTGTCTGGAGATGGATTTGGAGTTGGCTACTTTTACAGTGTGCGTTCTGTCAGTAAGCTAGTTGGGAACCCATCGAGTGACATAGGTATTAATGCCCAGCTTAGTAAGCTTATCTGTGATTCCAAAGTGGAGGATGATGTCAAAGGCCTTGGCGAGGTCCAGATAGGCTGTGTGGACCATTTTACCCTCATCTACAGCTCTGGAGACTGATTCAAAGAAGTCAATCAGGTTCAGGATACAAGATTGGCCCTTCACAAGCCCAAACTGGGTTGGGTACAGTGTTTGAAGGTTGCAAATGTCTTTGTTTATAAGTTCCATGATAATATGTTCCATGGCCTTGCAGATCAGGCTTGTCAGACTGATAGGGCAGTAGTTCTTGGGATCCAAAGTGGATCCCCCCTTGTGGAATGGGATAACTATAGCTCTGTGCCCCTCAGTGGGCACGAAGCCTGAGATGAGGCTATGATTAAACATGACACTTAGGTGAGGTGCCACTTCATTTTGTAGTTCATGACACAGCCCAGGATATCCCATGGATGCTGTATTAGCTTTGGAGAGTGCGTTTTTTACCTGTGTGGCCATTATTACCAGACTTTGGCAATCTTCCAGTGTTGAGATGGGCCATTTAGGGGGTGAGAGGGGTGTGAAGTTTGCACTGAATCGATCAGCCAGGATATTGGCAATATCCTTGGGATCAGTATATTTAATGCCATTCTGTTGTAGCTCAGAGCACATCTGAGCATTGCCATTTACATTCTTGACATAGTTATAGAATGCCTTGTGGTTGTCTTTGGAATTTTGGCAATTTTATTTTTGTAACTAGCTTTGGAGGATTTTATAAGGGATCTCCGCTTGTTACTGAGGCTGGTAACAGAGTTTTTTGCATCCTGGGATTTTCCTCTTTTCTGCAACAGTTTCTTCCTTTTGTTGTAAAGTTTGTTTAGGGCAGGGGACCTCCAGATTGGCTTCATTTTTTTGGAGGAGAGCATATTGGTTTTATTTGGGATGGCACGATTCATGCATGAGTGGATGTGCTCGTACAGTGCCTTAGTGTACGACTCAGTAATTGATCTTTCAGTTCCCGTCTGCATGGGTGTCATGAAGTTTGTCACTTCTGACTTGAGTAGCATGAAGTTGGCTTTGGAGAGGTTTTTTATGGAGGTTTCCTTACTGGGGGGTGGGGGTGGGATGTGGATGTTAAGGGTGATTAGCTTATAGTCTGACCTGACCAATGAGGGGGTGACCATAGGTCTGGAGCATTGATTTCCCATGTTGGTAATGACCATGTCTAGGATGTTGTAGCCCCTGGTGGGACAATGAATTAGTTGATCCAGGGCATTGGAATTTATGAATTCCAAGAACCGTTGGGCAAAGATGTTGGTACATGAGTAGTTTTTCCAGTTAATGGCATGGTAGTTGAAGTCACCCAGTATTAGGGTGTTTGCGTATATCTTAATATTTTCCAGTATGTTTAGAAAGGTGCAATGAGAATCTTGGGGCATTGTGGTGGATCTGTAGCAAGCTACAATTTGGATTGTAGTCTTACCTAGTGTTAGTTGCACCTGGAGAATTTCATATGCATTGTGTTGGGCAACTAGCCTGGTGGTGTGAATATCCTTGGTGAATATGGACACTCCTACAACTTTAGTGTTATGATCCTGTTTTGGTGGCCAAAAAGTGTGGTAAGAGTTGTAGCCTGGTATTGCAGGGGTGCTCTATGGTGCCTTGAACCAGGTCTCATTTACTGCACAGATATCGATGTTCTCCATTTTTAGGAGTGCCTTGAGAGAGTGCATTTTGAGGTTTAGACTTCTAGCATTGAGTAGCATTACCTTCAGATTTTGCATACTTGTACCTGTTACGGTGCTGGTTTTGTCCTTTGAACTTTGCCTAAAAAAGGCACTATCGGGGTGACAAGAGCCTTAGCCAGTAACCTGAATCCCAGGGGCAACAGGTACAGACCATCTCTGGCAAAGCATTGTGATCTGTTGATCATGTCATCCCAGGCAGACAAATACTGGATCCCCTTTGAATGACACCAGAAGCTTAGCCAATTGTTGAAGTCAGTCATTTTGCCCTTATATTGTGGTATCATTTTGGGCGAAGGCAGGATGCTACTCAGGGCTAGGGTCATACCTGCCTGGGCCACATGATCAGAGAGCTCTTTCATGTCTCTTTTCATGTAGTCCAGGGAGGTACGTCATTCACTCCAACATGGACAATGACAAAGTTATATTTGTACTTGTTGTGGAGTGACTTGAGTGTATGTGTTATGTGGCAGCTCCTGGCACCCGACAGGCAGCTGACTGTAATTTTCTCCTTGTTCAGTCTAGTGAGTGGGACATCAGTGTGCCTGACTATAGAGTTACCTATGACTAAAGTATTAGGTATATTGTCTTGCCTTAGGGGCTGTTGCTGGGGGGCACACTGGTGTTGTCAGCTATGAGACACTTTGGTTGTGACTGGTGTTTGCATTTCAGCTACGGAGGTCCTTGTTGCTTGGGCAGGTTACAGTTAAGGGCCTCCGCATATGTGGATTTAGTGTTGCTATGTGTGGGTTTTGGTGGTATGGGTTTAGAAGGGCTATGTGTTGCTTGAGGTGTAGTGTGGGTGTTAACCTTCTCCTCTTGACTGTCTAGCACAATCTTGGGTGGAGAGAGCTTTGCTTCCAGTTTGGCTATGTAAGTGCATCTCTCACAGGTTGTTGTGTTGGCTGGTAGGAGGAGAGGATTGTCTGTGTACATGAGACAATTGCTGCATTGCCCCAGTATGCCCAGATTCACCAGATGGACAGGAGAAATTACCAGATGCTGACCCTTGGACATGTCTGGTTTGGTGTATTTTTGTAAAGTACAGGAGCTTTTTTCCCTTACCTTAGCAAGCTACTTTGCAAATATAGGCTGTTTAGTGCCTATGATTAATTTCTCCTTATTAACAAGGAGAGTTGAGTACCTGTATCAGTTTAAGGCTTCCTAGTGCTTTCCAGCAGGTATTAGAGCAAGTCCTAGTCACAGGGATGCTTAAAGGTAAGATGAAAAAAATTGTTTATTCTAAACACTGCAGTGTGCACTAGAGAAGTTAGATGTGAAAGCAGGTAACTTAAGTTTTACCTGTCTAAAAAGTTAAGTTTTAGTGGGGAGTCACTATTTTTAAAATAGCAAGATAGATTGAAAGGGGTGGTCACTTTTGTATTCTGGTACTATGGAATACAGTAGGATGGCCAATAAATTTAAATAATTGAAGGGGGGTGATTTCTCAAAATGATAATTTTGTGCTTACTGACACAAGCCAATGAAAGCAGAGAGGAAATGAGATATATGGTCAAATTAACATAAGAGGCAGGCAACTAGAAAGATAGTGGTATTTAAGAACAGAATAGTAACAGGGTGGGCAGGTGGGAAAATTCTGCCTGACTCACAAGAGACAGAGGTGTGGTCTCTTTTGAAGTTTTAATATGCAGTTAAAAGCAGACTACAAGTAAAACACAAGGTAAAGAAAACAAATCACATTATTCAGAATATAAAAAGGCAATAAAGTAATACAAAATACAACAAATAAAAAGCAAACTAAGCTTTCCTTCACAGCACAGTGTAGCAGAGTCTGGGTGAGCCTTTCCTAGTAAAGGTCTGAAATGTTTTATTTTACCCCTTAAATAGAAGGTTTAATTCCTAGCTCCACCCCCTCAGTTCACAAATGATTAACCTTAAGTGACCTCTTCTATCTTATGTATGAGTCCTTAATTGATCAGTTCTAATTTCTGCCTGACTCACAAGAGACAGAGCTGTGGTCTCTTTTGAAGTTTTAATATGCAGTTAAAAGCAGGCTACAAGTAAAACACAAGGTAAAGAAAATAAATCACAGTATTCAAAATATAAAAAGGCTGATGCTGTAGGGCTTCTGGCAGCCTCACTGGCCAGTTTTTGTCTTGTATTCTCATAGACTTTGGTGGGATGTCCTCGCCTTCGCACTGTCACTGTAGTCCCATATTTTCACCCCCTTTTGATGACTGCCTGCACTGTATTCCATGGTATGTGCAATGCTTTGGAAATGTTTTGGTACCCTTCTGCAGACTGATACAGCTCAAACATGTGGTTCCTTAGCAGCTTCATCAGCTCTATATGAACCATGGCTGTTGCTGTAGCAGTCAACTGGGTATATGTTAGAATAATCCTGGTAGTACAGCTGGCCATTATTTGCTGTTAATCAAAGAGTCTCCCTAATTGATGGCAGGTGTGTACCCAATAAGGTGTACTGCTGTAGTTATATCAAAAGCTGCCTGAACTCAGTAGTAGCTTCAGCCTGTGCACACATATGCATCTAGGTTGTTGTACTATTGTTATGTGCCATTATTTTTCCCCTAACAGATTTGTTTGCTTTACAATTGAATTGTACAGGTTATAGGTCACATGAAAGGTTGACGATATTTTGAACTTGTCTAATGTGCTCGCATTTTTGTATATCACAAATACCTGTTATTCTAACAGGTGTGTACACCATTTATATGCACTGTATACCACTAATTTATACAATATGACCCTAGTTTTGGCCTTTGTCCCCCCATTTTGTCAGTCTTTGTCCAGATGTTCTGCAATGACAGATTGTGAGATATTCTACAGATATGTGACATCACCTGCAATAGGCCCCTGTGATGACCACCATGATGCAATGTGGTAAACACCACCACAAGTGAACATGCAGATATTGCCAAATGGCTGAGTGTAACAGTTGTGTGCATGGTCACATGCATTATCTTTAGCATGCCTTGGGTACTGGTGAGCCATAACAGGAAAATCCCATACTTAATGGCTTCAGGCTGATGTCCCATTTGAAGACCAGAGGGACCTATGTAGTTGTGAGGGAGAGGTATTGTCAGCATATTCACATTAGGTTGGTACAAGATGAATGCTACGTTTCTGCACAAGTGCAGTACACACTATGATATTACACAATTTGCTGTCCTTTCACCATAGATGTGTACTTGTGTGCATTACTAAACCTCACTCACTAATCCATTTTGCACTGACATATGCATCTAGAGACTCTATAGAAGATAATTTAAATGCTACCTCATTATAATGATGTGCACATTCGTCTTACCTGGATGGTCCTCTCCTGTTGCCTGGGTGGCACCCACCTCCACGACTGTTGTTTCCCATGTTTGAAGTTGTGTGGGGGCTACTCCAAGGTTGGTAAGGAGCTCCTCTGTTGCAATAAGTGTGGCGCGTGTGGATGGCCCCCCACTGGTAGCAGTACGGTCACTTGGTACAGCAGTAGCCCTTTGCTGGGCACAATGTATCAGGTCAGTTGCTCTATGGCTGATCTGATCTTATGTGGGTCCATGGTGGCCAAAGATGTTCACTCTGTGGATGATCTTTTCCCAAAGCACAGTCCTCTCCCACAGATTTTGCTGGCTACAGCCAGAAAGGATGGCATAGTTTAAGATTACAGCTTCTGTGATGGCTGCTATCTCCGCATCGGTGTAAGACAGTTGCCTCTGCATGGCACCTGGAAGACATAAACAGAGAAACACATCACAGGACTTCAGACATTGCCTAGAGTTCTTTACAGAGCCAGCACATAAATATAGACTATCATTAGCCACCGCTTACAAACACATCATACCCCTCTACCTGGCAGCACTGTATGAACATGCATTGTACTCCTGGTCCTGATGTGTCATGTTCCCCCCAATGAGGACCAGTACATTGTATAAACCACCATTCATTCTTCATGTTTGTGTAGAGGGGATGGCAGTGGCCGTGTTCCTTGCAGATGGGATGTCAATGGTGCTCAGGCTTTGCTTGCATACAGTGTGTAATGGAGCTGGAAGCATATACCTGGGTTCATGTAGGATGCAGACAGGAATGTTATCAGGCCCCAAGGGGACTTGCTTTTGTTAACTTTGATTAGGCAGTTTGCACCTGATCCATGATGATGAGGGGAGGGGTGCATGTACTGTGCATATCCACCTATACTGATGGTGAGCCGGGGGGGGGTGATTTTTGCCCTAAACCTGTCTGCAGCAGGTTGACTGTAGCTATGGTGTGTGTGTGTGTGTGTGTGTGTGTGTGTGTGTGTGTGTGTGTGTGTGTGTGTGTGTATATATGTGTGCTGTGATTCACCCACCATTACAGGGTGGGTTGGGTTGTTGCCTCTGAGACTGCAGACATATGTGAAGATGGCCTTGTGATTGCCCTTAGTGGATGTGTCCAATTTGTACTCATAGTTAGCCTTACGGTAATCAATCTGTGATCTAATATGCTCGTTCAGACAAAGATTGTCATGATCTCTAGTTGGTGCCTGCTCCTAATTTGTCCTGTACAGTCAGTATAGCATCACATTATGTGCATTGCTGCTGTTTAGCAAAGGCGTTTACTCTAGTTTTTTGGAGACAGGTTTTATAAGTAAGGTATTGCTGAGGCCATACAGCTATGTGGGTGGTCATATATCTGTTTGTAGTAGGCATACACAAGGTCTGGACACAGTTGGACACCTCTACAATTTCCATACTCATGCTTATTATACTATGTATGTCTGTGTCAGGGCAATGCCACAACCTGTAGCTGTAGAAGTGTAACTGTTGGATGTACAGAAACTAAGGTTACATACATGTACACCATGTACAGCTTATTTACCTGATGTTTTACATCCCATGTCAGTTGTTATGAGGCAGCCAGTTACACCTCCCCATACATAAATATGCACAGGTAATACCTGCTATACATTTCTGTTCTGTGTCAGTATGGCACACTGTAATTACAGTCTTGCTGCTCAGTCAGTCATGTCAACCTCTTAGGGCAGGACATCTGGAGGACACCGCACATACGTGGTGGGCTATGGGCCAAAATTACTGACACTTTCTTCATATTGCTGTAACACACATACATCATTTGATAGTGCAGCAGCCTTTGCATTCACAGACATACCCTGGAGGATGTCTGACGCTCATATGGCAGACAGAGAAGAAAAAGGCTAGGAGTCTGGTAGTGAGGGTTGGAACTGTTAATGTTTTGAGTATGACTGGTATGGGGACAGACCTAGCTGATATGATGGACAGAGGAAAGGTGGATATATTGTGTGTGCCAGAGACCAGATGGAAGTGGTGTGCAGCTATATATATCAGAGTTGGGTACAAATAGTTCAATCATGGTGTGTATGGGAGGGGAACTGGTGTAACTGGTGTAGGGGTTAACCTGAAGGAACATTATGCCAAGAGTGTTTGTGGAGGTGATAAGAGTGTCGGGTAGAGTGATGTTTAGGAGGCTGGGAATTGATTGTGTAATGATGACAGTTGTTAGCGCATATGCTCTGCAAATTGAGTGTGTGATGGATGAGACAGACATACTTTGGTGTGGTTGGATGAAGTGGTGTTGAGTGTACCCAAGGGTGAGAGAGTGGTGATTGGAGTAGATTTCAATGGGCATGTTGGTGAAGGGGACAGAGAGATGTAGAAGTGATGGGTAGGTATGGTGTTAAGCAAAGGAATGTAGAAGGTGAGATGGAGATGGGGTTTGCAAAAGAGTTTGCACATGGCTGTAATGAAGACATAGTTTCACAAGACCAAGGGTCATAGGGTAACATACAAGAGTGGAGGAAGATGCACGTAGGTGGATTATCTCCTATGCAGCTGGGCCTATTTGAAGGGGACTGGTAACTGTAAAGTGGTGACAACAGAAAGTGTAGTTAGGCAGCATGGAATGTTTGCCTGTGGGATGACATTGGTGATCAAGAAGAGGGGGAGGAGTGTGAGGGTAGCACCACGGATCAAATGGTGTATACTGAGAAAGGATGATTGTGAGGTTGACTTCAGGGAAGAGTTGATTCAGGCAGTGGGTGGCAGTGAAGAGTTAGCAAATATCTGGGTAACTACATCCGAGCTAGTTAGGGAGATGAGTAGAACAGGCCTTGGTGTGACATCTGCAAGAGGAAGGAGGAGAAGGAGACCTGGTGGTGTCATGAGGAAGTACAGGGGAATATACAGAGAAAGAGGTTGGCCAAGAAGAAGTGGGATTGTCAGACAGATGAAGAAAGTAAACAGATGTATAGGGAGATAGGGTGTATGGCAAAGAGAGTGGTGGCAAAGGCTGAGGATGGGGCATCTGAAGGGCTGTATGTAAGGTTGGACACAAATGATGGAGAATAGGACCTGTACCAATTGGATAGACAGAGACATGTAGCTAGGAAGGATGTGCAGCAAATAAGGCTGTAAAAGGATAATGGTGTTAGTGTACTCACAAGTGAGGAGAGTGTGTCAAGCAGGTGGAAACAGTACTTTGATGGGCTGTTGAATGAAGAGAATGAGAGAGAGAGAGAGAGAGAGAGAAGGTTGGATGATGTGGGTATGGTGTATCAAGATGTGCCACAGATTATCATGGAGGAAGTAAGGATAGCTATGATGAGGTTTAAGAGTGGAAAGGCTATAGGTCCAGATGACATACAGTCAAGGCATGGAGGTGTTAAGGACAAATGGCAGTGGTCTTTTTATCTGGATTGTTTACTGTAATCCTGGAAAGTGACAGGATGCATGAGGAGTGGATGAAATGTGTTTGGGTACTGATTATGAGAATAGGGGTGGTGTGCAGAGCTGCAGTAACTACAGAGGGATAACACTGATCAGTCACAGCATGAGGTAATGGTAAAGAGTGGTGGAAGCAAGGTTAAGAAGGGAGGTGATAATTACTGATCAGCAACATTGTTTCATGCCAAAAAAGAGCAGTACAGATGCAATGTTTGCTCTGAGAGTGTTGATGGGGACATACTGAGAAGGTCAGAAGTAGCTGCGTTGTGTCTTTCTGGACTTAGAGACAGCATATGACAGAATGCCTAGAGAGGAGTTGTGGTATTGTATGAGGAGGTCAGGAGTGGTGGAGGAATCCATAAGAATGCTACAAGATATGCATAAGGCTAGTGTGACAGAGGTGAGTTCTGCATTGGGAGTGACAGGTGCATTTAAGGTTGAGGTGGGAGTACATCAGGGATCAGCTATGAGCCCTTTCTTATTTGCAGTGGTGATGGACAGGTTGACAGACATGATGAGACAGGAGTCTCCGTAAACTGTGCTGTTTGCAGATGACATTGTGGTGTGTAGTGAGAGTATGGAACAGGTTGAGGAGACCATGGAGGGCTGGAGGTATGGTCTAGCCAGGGGAGGAATGATGGTCAGCAGGACTAAGACAGACTATATGTGTGTGAATGGGAGGGAGGATAGAGGAATGGTGAGGATGCAGGGAGTACAGTTTGCAAAGGTGGATAGATGTAAATACTTGGGAATAACAGTTCAGAGTAATGGCGAGTGTGGGCAAGAGGTGAAGACGAGAGTATAGACAGGATGTGGGTGGTGGAGAAGAGTGTCAGGAGTGATTTGTGACAGACGAGTACCATTAAGAGTGATAGGGAACATCTAAAGAGGGTAGTGAGACCGGCTATGTTATATGGATTGGAGACACTGGCACTGAAAAAAAACCACGAGTCAGAGCTGGACATAGCAGAGTTAATGATGTTAAGATTTGCACTGGGTGTGACAACAGTGGACAGGATTAGGAATATGTATGTTAGGGTATCAGCCCAGGCTGGACAGCTTGGGAACAAAGTGAGAGAGTGTCAGGATTTTGTTAGTTTGGACATGTGAGAAGGTATACTGAGTATATTTGGGAAGGGATAAGGGTGTCAGGTAAGAGAAAAAGAGGAAAGCCTGAGAAAAGGTACTTGTATGTGGTGATAGCCGACATCCAGGTGGTTGGTGTGACAGAGCAAGATGCAGAGGACTGGAAGACATGGAGACAGATGATCTGCTGTGGCGACCATTAACGTTTACAGCCAAAAGAAAGAGAAGGTGGTGTTGTAATGTCAGTGTTCACAGGTTTACAATTATTTGCCAGTCATAACACAACTCTTGATGACATAACTACAAATATGAGGCACACATATAGTGTGCATAACATTGGACAGTTGAATGGTATGAGCTCAGTATATCACATGCAGTTCAACACACACAGCTGCAACAGTATTTCACTATGGAAATACCCTGTATAAGTCCATCACATGTCTGAGACAAACATGTATATCATATTTGTATTGACAATTAACATATGGATATCCGTGGCATCCCAGTAGCTGGACTAGCAGTGTCACAGTCAATAATGTGCAACACACACTCCAGTATTGATCATATTTGAGCCATCCTTTCCTGGGGTGACTCAGGGCCCTGAGCTGTGTTCTGTGTCACTGCAGACAGACACAGATGCTATGGCCACAGGTTCTGCTCAGCAATATATCAGTACAGCATGTGTTTTTGAGACATAATATTGTTAACTTCCTATCTGCCATGTTTACATACTCCCTACTACATTCCATTACATGCTTAATTGTCTGACATACCTGTGTTTTTTTTTTTTTGGTTCAGTTGGGTTATAATCCATCAGTTTCAGTGTGTGTGTGTCTGTTTGTTTACTTCTCTCTCTCTCTCTCTCTCTCTCTCTCTCTCTCTCTCTCTCTCTCTCTCTCTCTCTCTCTCTCTCTCTCTCTCTCTCTCTCTCTCTCTCTCTCTCTCTCTCTCTCTCTCTCTCTCCCTCTCTCTCTCTCTCTCTCTCTCTCTTTGTAGATAATGCTCATGAGCAGCTGACAGCCTGTGCACCAATTGGTGTCCCCCACTTGCTAATTGCTTGTAGAACAGCTGTGATATCATTCCCATACCCAAAAGCATTGAAACACACTCCTATAACTGAGTATTTAGTGTGGGTATTGCCCCATTTCCTTGTCTGTAAGGAGGACTTCATGGAGGTATGTGACAAACAGCATCACAGAGGGTAGTTGGAAATACCTCTTACAACAAACTCTGTGGAGTCAGCCCAACAAACTGGGGGAGAATGTTCCAGACATAGGGACAGAATGTAAGTATTTCCGTTACACAGTTGAAGTAATGCTAGTTTGACAGGTTTTGTGTGGATATGGCTGCTCTGCATGAATTTAAGTCTAATAGTGGTATGTGGTTGACATAACTCTCAACTGTAGGGCTATCCGCAGACTGGCCAGAGTTTGGACTCTTATATTTTTTGTTGTTACTCACACATTTTTTGCACTTGGAAATTCAGTAGCATACTCTGAGGATTGCAGTCAGTAAATTGTAACATCCATGTGTGTTTCTGACTTCATATCCTTCAGAACATATGTTACAACAACCCTGTTACACCAGCAACTTTCTCAGTTTTTAACAGCAAGATGTCAATAATGCCCCTGTGTTTGGGCCTCTGCCTCCCAAGTATGTCAGGCTTTGTCTAGATGTCATGCAGTAAGAGGTGGATAGGTATCATGTATCATTATATAGTGACTTCATTCCTGATATCATCCCAGTGATGTATCAGACTGCCAGACATGTTATGTGTAGGACTGGAGACCTTATATATGAGGACAAAGCCTGGATGTTCTGTGGGACTCTATACAGTTGAGAAGACTGTGCATTTCTGGCAATTGGTGACAGACTGTCAGGATTGTGCAGCAGTGTATTGTGAGTGTGTTATTTGGTCTGTGTAGGGAGGAGGGTAGATGTAAGTGTTATGGGTCCTTTCCTATCTGACTTTGCATGCTGCTCTAGTTTCTGGTGCTCTATCAGCTGTATATGTTTGTAGGGGCAGACTGACACATGTCCCATACCACAGTCAGGCATCAGACTACACTGTGAATTGGGCCAGTATATTTAGGGGTAGTGTGTGAGTGACAAGCCTGCTGATGATTTTATTTACACAGTCCTTATACTCTACTGTTCATGTGGCTTACCAGTATTTCACTTTGAATGTGGTGAGATCAGTTATGGGTATTCACTTTCACACTGGTGTCTGTTTGTCAGTGCTGTTACATACCTGTAGTGCCTGATATATTTGCAATTGCATGTATATTCCCCCACTTTCATTTAAGTGCACTTTCGCGTAAATGGAGTCAGACCTTTGTTTGTCAAAAGAATGAGCTTTCGACAAACGAAAGTAGACTTGCAAATACATAACTCACTTCCTATTAATATATCTATATTGATATAGGTATATATATATATATAGATATAGATATAGATATAGATATAGATATAGATATAGATATAGATATCTCACACACCTTTCAGCCATTTTTCATAAGACAAAGGCTCAATACAGAGGGGGGGGGGTCAGCAAAAGGAGGAGTATGAGGCAGTCTACAGAGTATGATTGATTGCCTCAGATTGGCTACTAACAGATTAGAGGAAAACAAAATAAAAATTCTAGCCAAGATTAGTTTCATCCACAGGAACAAATGTGAGTAAAAGACCCATTGTGAGGCAGCAAAGGATCTTTGTGCACAGACAGAAGAATATAAGCAATGCCATTTTCACACTCTTCTCATTGAAACATATGAGGTGGTTGAACTAGTCTTTGGGCATCTGACAAATAAAAAAAACATGTACTTCTCATCTATAAATCAATATGTAATACATTCTATTAGTACACTTTTAGTAGCTACCTGAATGCCATTGTTTATGGAATACTGGGATCCTCGTTTCAATACTTTTAATAGTTCAGTGCTACCAGACAACTGCTCAGGTTTCTATAAAAGTTCAGTAACATAATGTATATAGTACTCATTTTTTTAATATATAACTGAAGTGATTATTAAATGTAAAATGGCCACAAATATGCCTAAAGGCAGTATTTTCATTATGACATATAAGTCAATTATACAAACCTAGCTCCAAAGCCCATGGTGTGTCACTGATTATATGTAAATATAACAGAAAAATAAATGAGAGTGTGTGCATATCAGGATGGCAGGGTGTGTGTGTGTGTGTGTGTGTGTGCATGCGTGTGTGTGTTTGTATACACACCATGCATAGGCAAAAGAAAAATATCAACCCATACAAAACCATTCATCAAAAATCAATCTCTGGAACAGTTTGTGCAGAGAAACTGAGGGCAATAGCAGTGGATTCAGAGAATGACAAGATTAAAAAAAGGCTGATTGATAATCAGCATTTAATGTTTTTAAGGTAACATAATTTTCATGGTGTAGAGTTATAAATGTTAAGGAAATTAAGTGAGATAGATCTTGAAAGTATATCTGTAAGGAATGGGTTTGATGTTCCCATCCTCCACTTGTGCACTGAATTTTAATCTGAAGGGCTCCAGCATGTTGCACTCATAAAAACAGGCAGATGCGTCCTATGATCATTATCTCCATTAAGGACATAATAAGCAGGCAGGCAGTATAGCAGTCCACTCTGGAGTACGAGAAAGCAAAACGCAATGAGTGTCTCAGTAAGCTTTAATGTTAATTTCAGGAAGGTGTTACTGGGGCTTTATAAATAATGTTAAAGGACGATTTTGTACCCAGAAGTGAGTAATTTGATGTACATTCATATTTCCTGTTTCTAGTCATTGAAAAAAATGTTTGTTTTATCTAAAGACAAGCATTATACTTGGTTTCTTCCACAGTATTGTATTGTTTCATCTTTAAAATGCTTCTCACAATGTGGTGGTTTTAAATGTTTTAAAGAATTGCTCTACATGAGGTCTGGTTTTCATTTCTTCTGGTTACAGTCTGAAACTGAATAAGCCAGAATATAGAACAGTAATCAAATATGACTTGCTGAGAGGGCATTATTCTATTTACAGATAGACCTTTCAGTCTACAGTTTGCAAAATGTATATATATATATATATATATATATATATATATATATAATTTCTTGGAAAGGTCAACATAACATTAAACTTCAGAACATCTGAGGTGAATATTATCTACTTTAATAAAATGTACTGATAACTGTGGTTGTGTTAATCCTCTATAATTTATCAATGTGAATGACTGCTGCCAAACTAAGTATCAGGAGAAAATTATGAGCTTACTTTTCTGTATTGGTTGCTCACTGAAATCTATAAAGGTATGTGTGCAAATGTAATACATTGTAATAAGACCAATATAATTGAATTTACCAAAAACAGTACTTTTATTACTGAGCCTGTCAGAGAAGTGACAAATATGAATAAAATATAATACTTTTTGACTGGATAAAAAATAGAAGTACTTATCACATTGTTAAAATTATCCAAAGGATTGTACAAATCCAGAAAACTGGGTAACTGGATTTATGAACAATGCTCTTCAATTTGCTTCAAGGAAACGGGAAAACTTTGGGATGCTAAACCAATACATGAAGCTGTATAGAAAATAATTGTAGGAAAGAAATCCACAATAGTCTGTGTGCTATTCAGCTGAAGCAGAGCAGCATCAGTAACATTCAAAGAAAATGGGCTTGTGGCTATAATACAAATGGAGTCTGTTTACTAGTTAAACAACTTGATATAGATGCTGCAAGGCACAGTACAGTACGAGCAGATCCTTTGACCAGTCGAGCCCATGGAGGGACATGAAACTGGCTGATATCACTCAGGTTACCTACAGTACACATGTATAGAACACAATTCAACCAACCTCAAAGATCTACAGCACATCTACAAAAATAAGCCATGGCATCTGTGAAGACAGGTGTAGCACTCTTGCAAAGATGGCAGAGCAATCAAGGAGATACATGCCCACCAAAAGCATGTTATTATGACCACATCTGCTGAAAAGGTAGGTCAGCAGAAATTATTATGAAATACAAACACACATATCCAGTACACAACACATCATCCTAACGAAGAAGTCTTAATCAGGTAGGACACCATTCAGCAAAAAGAGTGTATGTGTAATAAAGAACTTATAGCACTAATGCATGATCAGAATATTTTAAAAGCCTGACAAAATGTGTGTGTGTGTGTGTGGGGGGGGGGGGGCAAAGGCCCAAAAATAAGGACAGTTTTTAAATATTGCTCTTATAAACTAGAAAGTTGCTAGAATATCAGGGTTTGTGTTAACAGGCATTTTCTGAAGGATTTGAAGTGCGAAACTCAAATGTATGTCATTATTTATAGTTTGTCCTTGTACAGTGGAGAACAGCAACAGTCATCCCTTTGCATAAAGGGGGACCATCAACAGACCAAGGAAATTACAGACCTATAAGCTTGAGTAGTCTTATATGTAAGGCCATAGAGAGAATAATCATGGACCTGATAAATAACAACATAGGAAATCTGCGATCACTGAACCCAGCCCAGTTTATCTTTGTCAGGAGCAAGTCATGCCTGTTCAATCTGGTGGACTTCTTTGAGAAAGTCACTAGGCCATGAATGAGGTTAAAATGGTCTATACATGATCTAGCTAAGGCATTTGACACAATGCCCTACTTGGTTATTACAGATAAACTCCCAAACCTGGGCATAAATCCCTACATCAACAAACAGTCAAATGGCTCACAGACAGGACACCTGTTGTTAGAGTGAGAGAATCCAGATCCAGCAGGATGCTAGTTACTAGTGATGTGCCACAGGGTTCAGTGCTGGGTCCTCTCCAGTTCAGAATATACTTCTCTGAAATCAAGGCTAATGAAGAAGGCCTTCGGCTGACCAGGTTTGCTGATGTCTGCAACTTGGGGCAATCACTGAATCCCCCAGTGATTTAGACATCCTTCAGAAAGGTCTGACTCAGACAAATGATTGTTGCCAGAGCCAAGACCTAAAACTAAATGCAAATAAAAGAATAATTATACCCCTTGGGAAGTCAAATACCCCTTCAAATTACAACATTAATAGCACACCCCTAAGAGTGGACTCAGAGGTGAGAGATCTGGGTACACAGATAGACAGATAGTAGCCTGAACTTCAAACACCATGCATCCATAGTGGTGAGGAAGTCCTTCTGTATGGCGTAGCTGATAAGTAAAAGCATGGCATCCAAATTTAAGGAAGTTATAATCCCCATGTACTCGGCCCTCATCAGACCAATAATTGACTAAATGCACCTTTCAGCATCTACTTAACCAGGCACATGCAACAGCTGGAGCAGCCTCAGAGATTCCTTCCAAAAAAATACAGGGTGTACACAACATGTCCAATGTGGATCCACTAAAAGAGTGATCTAAGCCTAACCTACAGTGCGCTCTCATATCCAGCCCTGATGGAACTGTTAATCATTTGTAAGACAAACTGCACAAAGACCACCTGATCTAAGGATCTAACCCTGGGCTGTGAAACAAACAAGACATGCTAGAAAAACAGATACGTGTTTCAGAGATTACCCCTTCTCTGAAACAGGCTTCTTATTCACATAAAGCAGAGTCCTTCCCTGACCCTCTTCAAAAGCATCAATAGATGGGGAACTGTAAATTCACTCCTGGGTTGGCACTAATGTCTCTTTTGGAGAGATGCAGTCAGTAAAATACTCAGACGTAGACACAAATATAAGCCATCCTCTAGCCCTTAGGGACAGGAAATTGGGTAAAGTTTGGTAAAAATGGCCAGCCTCATAAAGGCTCTTGAGACATTAGCCTAGTAATCTCCTATGACCCTATGAACCTATCTCTATCATTATTGATTGACTGTAACCCTAACTGATTTACCAGAAAATAAACATAAATGTATGAGGGACAGGGCAAAAATATGAGGCAAAACCAGGGACAGTTCAGTGATATACTATAGCTTTGTCACACTATGCACTTGTTTATTGCATAGATCAGTATCATATATATTGTGGCTATCTTATTTTGCCTGCAAGCATATGGAACACAATTGACTTCTTGTTATGAACACAGTATGGCACAGTTACATAGTTTATCTTTTCTAAATCTTTTGGATTTCTAATAATATGATGGGAATGCATCCATTTCCTCAGTCATTGTATGATTAAAGTTCATGAAATTAGTATTGCTTCAATCTTTGATGTTAGCCAAAAGTGCTCTTCACAGCATCTGCAATGTGTCCAGAAATTAGCCCTTCTTCAATTTGTATGTATTGGAAGTACATCTAATTATGACTGTAAATCCTTTTTTATGAGAACCATTGCCCCTGCTACTATTTGAACTGTCTGGGTATCTTTCTTCCATATCGCTCTAATTTCTGCCTGCAAATCTTGATATATTATGACTTTGTGCCTCTATCTACATGAGACAGTGTAATCACTAGGTGTAGCAATTTCAATGAACAATTCTACTGAACAATTCTACTTTTGTCTTGTTTCTATGGACTACATCTAGTTTTCTCTCCTTTACTTTTTGAACTAATGGTAATAATTGCTCCTATGTGATGTACACTTCATCATTCTCTATAATGCTTTGTGATTCATGCTTTTCAGCTCCTTCTATATTGTAGTGTTTACACAATCCCCAGTTCAACAATCTTGCAACATTATTATGCCTTTCATTGTACAGGCCCTCTGCCATGAGAATATCACAACCAGCAACAAGGTCTGCAACTGTCTCTAGTTCTTTTTTATAAAACCTATATTTGTCTGTTTCTCCCATGTGTTCAATGGACTTTGTAAAAAATGTGTATATAGTACAGTATCCTGTGACGCCATTATTAACCTTTCATCCTTTGGTTTCATCTCACTTCTCCTTAACCATTTTTGCTTCAAATCCTGATCAACATGAGGTTGTTCCAATACTTGCCACTATATATATATATATATATATATATATATATATATATATATATATATATATATATATATATATATACGTATGGCTTTTTCACATTTTTTTCTTCTCATGATCCTTCTTATATTCTTTCTTATTTTTTACACATTCAGTTGCTTTCTGATTTGTATCTAATTCTGGTTTGATTTCAGTTCCACTTGCCACTTGGATGTTTCTGCTAAACTAAGAAGAGAGGTCATTTTAGACTTTACCTCTTCATGTTGCAAAACTTTCACTGTTTGGATCTGATGAGATCAGCAGATATGTATGCAGTCCCACAATCACAGATCTATATATAATCAATTTCAATGTGGCTTATACCACCTTCAGAGTATGTAATAAATAATGTTGGTAAACACTGATTTTTATATAGCATTTGATAAATATGAAGCATTTTTCTTGTTGTTTCTGTCCAACTGATCCAATACCTTTTAGGGCCAGTCAGTCAAACAAAAACTGTAAGTTAAAACAGAAACAGTAAATTGGTTAATAGCTTGAACTTTATTCCCTGATGTCAAGGTTGTTTTTAGTATTTCAATATTATTTTTAGTCTTCTGGAGTATTTCTTGCTGAGTTTTATTCACATTGGTTTACATTTTATTGATGATCCTTCATCAATTCCCAAATATTTTTACACTCCTTCCTGCTCATATTCCTTTATATCATATTCCTGTGCTACACGTATAATTTTTGGTACTGCAGCTTCCCTGCTTTAAATGCTGCTTTTGCACATTTATCAAGGCCAAACTCATTCTTGTAAAGTTTTAACCACTTACAATTGTGCTGTCAACTCCTCACCTGATGAACTATGCAGTTTTAAGTCAACCACAAAAACTAGATGAGAAATCTTTAAACAAGGTAGTTTCCTGGGAGTCAATTTGTAGCAATGGCCTAATCTGTTAAGTAAACAGCTTAATTGGGTTAAATGTAAGATAAAACAACAGCAGTGACAATGAATCACCCTGATATACCTCCCTTTGAATTTGTATCCATGGGATAATAATTTGCCCTTTGTCATGGCTTAATTGCAAAGTGTTTTGCCATGGTTTCATGATCACTGCAATGTAATTAATCAATGGAGGATGTATCTTATACACCTGTAAGCACTCCTTTATCTATGAATGGGAGATACTGTCAAATTTTTTTTGCAATCTATCCATGCCATGCTTAGACTCTTCCTCTTATACAATTTCCCATTATATCTTTATTAAGCAAAGAATGATCTTTTGTTCCATATGACTTTCTGTTGTTTTTTGCTCTATTGCCATGATTGAATTTTCTTCTAAATTGCTATAAACTCTGTCTGCATCAATTCCAGTATGTAGTTTGAACCTCTTCAGAAGGCAAGTCATTAGCCTGTAGTTTTTAGGATGGTTTACAGGGTATCTTCTAAGGTGAAGTATTGTTTTTCCCGTTGTTAACCAGGCTGATGTCTCTTCAGGATGTGCATATAGGTAGTTTTTACTCAGGGCTAAATATTTATGTAAAGATGCTAATACTTTTAGCCAGAAGTTGGTACTGCGTCTGAGTCTATGATTTTCCAGTTAGGAGATTTTCTTCATTTTATTTCAATTTCTCTGGCAAGTACTTCATCCCATTTCATATTCTGTACATTTAAACTCCATACTGTTTATTTTTTTTTTCTATTCATCCAGCATCTTACTTATATTCCACACGGTCTTCAAATGCGTTTTTGTAATCTATCCATGCCATACTTAGATTCTTCCTCTTTTTCCAATTCTCCATTACAACTTTATTAAGCAAAGAATGTTCCTTTGTTTCATACTATTTTCTGCTGTTACCCTTATTGGTGGTTTTATTTCTTTTGCTTTGTTTCCAGGGTCTCTATAAAACCTTTTTGAGTCAGCAATGAATTGCTTATTTTGTACTTTTCCTTTATATTTATTTGCATATCTTCTAAGTTTTTCTGCTTGTGCTGATATCTTTAGTTTATTATTTGCAATAGTTTTGATAAATCCTGGTCTGTTCTGATACTGCCTGCTGCTTTTATCACATCTGTCTAAGTATTTTTGTTGATCTCTTCTTTCTCTTAGATTCTTGCAACAGTGACACTTCTTGTCTTAATTGCTTTATGGTTTTCTCTTTTTGATGCTATATGATGGCATTTTATTTCTTCCCTTTCATTCCCTTATTGCTCCGTATTTTTGTGTTAAGACTTTATCTGTTATTAGTTTAGCTGCACAGTAATATATCTTATTTACTTCTGTTATATCACACAAATTTCTGTTAATTGTCTTGATTACTGTATTCATCTGTTTTATCAGACTTCTAACATTCTGGATCTCATTTACTTTCAGGAACCTATTTATTTGTTTGATCTTAATATATCTATCCATCTCTCTTAAATCAAGCATCTCTTCCCTTGGATCATTTTCCTCTAAACTGAGGGCACATTCTTTGCCCTCTGTTTCCTGTTTCCTATGCTCATTCTACGGAAAGTTCCTGAACATCTTCCTATGACATATGGTCTTCAGCTGCACCCTGCGGCATCCATTGCTGATTCATATACGAAATTATTGGCCCATCACCCCACAACATTGCCTGCATCATCGTTGCCACTGTTTCCTGCTCCTTCTTGCTGTGTGACTCCAGTGGAACTTTTGTACTGGTTTCCTATTGAAGATTGCAGAGCATCATCATGTGGCTAGTGATCAGATGCTTCCCGTTCCATCTGTTTCTCCTTTATTTGGGCACTCATTGGTTCATCATGCTGTGATATTACCAAGGCAGGGTTTTTTACACTAAATCATTCACTTTGCAGAAATTCATAACTTCAGTTCTTATTTCTTTAAAATTTTCATTACTAATCCTCTTTTTTCCCTCATCGTTTTCTT
The DNA here is from genome assembly GCF_019279795.1 of Protopterus annectens. Lineage (NCBI taxonomy): Eukaryota > Metazoa > Chordata > Ceratodontiformes > Protopteridae > Protopterus > Protopterus annectens. The sequence goes on along the minus strand of NC_056729.1, from coordinate 1,328,693,015 downwards.
ATTTTTTGTATTGTGGAATTTTCCACATCTGGTTGCTTTTGCTTGTATTTCTCTTCAAATATCTTTGGTGGTGCTTTTTTGCATTGATTAGTTTTGTTTTTTTTTTCCTTTCCATAAATATTGCACCATATCAAATATCTTTTTCTTTTCCATGTCCATTTGTCTTTGTCAAGTTTCTCCCGCTCTACCTGTTTCTCCTTAATTTGGGAACTCATTGTTCCATCATGTTGTGACACAACCTTTGTTGGACTTTCCACACTACATTCTCCCTTTGTGTTCTTATTTTATTTATTTATTTTTATTTGTATTGTGAAGTTTCCCATATCTATGTGCCTTTGCCTATATTTCTCTTCAAATATCTTTAGAGTTGCATTTTAGTATTGATTAGTTTGGCTCTCTCTTTTGCATAAATATTGCATCATAACAGACTTCTTTTTCTTTCCTGTGTCCATATTTCTTTTTTATACAGTTCAGAAATCTCTTGTGTTTTGTTTTTTATATTTTTGCACTTCCTCTGTCACTTCTTTTTCTGGGCAGCCCAAAGTGCCTTTATCTATATAATGCTTTTCTTGGATTTGTTGTAGTACATAACATACATTTTTATGTGAAGCTTTTGACAGTTTTTCATGTGCAGGTATTTTCTTTCCTCTAATTTCTTTCTTAATCTTTTTGAACAACTCCTATCTAGAAACTCTGGGCTTCCTGCATAATAGTAACAATACATACTGTCTTCCTTTTCCTCAGTAGTCCACTGTATCATCTTTATGGGTCTTCTTGCATTTTAATGGTATATGTAACTCTGTAGCTGGTGAAGTCTAATCATGCAAATGAGTAGTTTATGCTGATATAGCAATGTGAACATTTTGGGGGAACTTGACAAGCAGACAAGTGAATTATGATTCTGTGTAATAATGGAAGATGAATTTTACACAGGAGGAAAATTAAATGTCATTCAGTGCTTTGCACACTAATGGTATCTGCTTTATGGCCAGAGAGAAAACAAATCTTGTGCAACAGTATAGGTGAAATTTTCTAGATGTTACTACCATTGTTGGAAACAGTTATTTTACTCCTGATCATAGATACTGGGTTACACGAAGGAGCTAAAGGAATGAGCAGGATATCAGTCTGCACTGAAAAACAGTGAGGGGATGCTTATTAGCCTTATACTCAAAGTGTGCCTCTAATGTGTTCAGGATAACATAGGTTCATAGGTAAGTACTAGGCTATCTGCCCGAGTGCATTTATAAGCCTAGTCAGAGTGTGTCGGCTTTCACCGCCCCATTGATTAATTAACTGATCCTCTGTCAAGCAGAGCCAATGAAGTGATCCCAGGGGTGTATTTTCTGTTACCCATCCACTCGTCAAGGTTTATCTTGAAGAGTGTTAGTGAGGGGCTCTGCCTGATGTAATTTGGAATTTTGTTCCAAAGCATGGGGAGTCTGTGACAGGAATCTATCCCTCCAGCATGTTCTATTTATTGTTGTGGTGAAGTTTAGCTCACTAGAGTGCATGGCTCGCAGTGACTTGGATTTCTTTAGGTGGAGCATGTCCATCTGAGTTGGACATGGCTTTGTAAGTCAGGTAGAGATCATCTCTGAGTAAGCTATATACCACTGAGTACAGCCGGAGTTTTTTCATGGATGGGAGATCGTAGGTTTACCCCAGGAATCATCTCTGTGTCACTGCTGGACAGAGGCACAACAAACTAATGGGCACAGTATTTTTTCATATAAGGGGTGGCGTAAGCCACAATAATTTGGGCTAGGCTTATAAATGCCTTAGGGCAGATAGCCTAGTATAAACCTATGAACCTATGAACCTATAGGACATATGTTTGAGACCAGTCATCCTCTTGGTGAGGTATGTTTGTGGTCTTTCCAGCTGTTGGAAGTGTCTTGTGTGGTACATCCCAAATGGGGCATTGTACTCTATGATGGGTCTAATGAGTGACCAGTAGAGGGGCATTATAACCTCTTTATTTCTAGATGCAAACCCTTTAGTAATTAGATGCACCAAATAAAATGATGTCCTAACTACTTTGGCAATATGATTGTCAAAGGAGAGATTACTATCTACCTGGGTGGCCAGATCTCTTATTACCTCTTCTGTATTAAGGGGGCTGCCACCTATGTGGTAATTCATGGGTGTTTTGTTTTTCCCAAATGGGATGACTATGCATTTTTGACATTTAGCTTGAGGCCATGACTTTAACACAAGGTGTCCGTCTCAGTAAGGCCCTTTTGGAGGATGTCCGTGTCAGCCGGAGAGTAAATTATGGCTCCCAGTTTGCAGTCATCGGTGAACTTGGTTAGCCATAGTCCTCCTGTTTTTGCCTGCACTTCTGAGAAGTATATGCCGAACAGTAGGGGTCCCAGGACCGAGCCTTGTGGGACACCACTTGTGACTGGTTTAGAGTTGGACCTGGAGCCCGCTATTCTTATCGTGTGAGTTCTGTCTGTATGCCAGTTGGCAACCCATCTTGTGACGTAGGGGTTTATGTTCAGGCTGATGAGATTTTCTGTAATACCCAAGTGGGGAATGGTGTTGAAAGTCTTGGCAAGGTCAAGGTAGGCTGTGTGAACCACCTTTCCCTCATCAATGGCCTTGGTGACCGTCTCGTAGAAGTCAACCAGGTTTAGTAGGCATGATCTGCCCTTAACAAAGCCGAACTGAGTTGGGTCAAGTGTTTGGAGGTTCCCATTGTCTTTGTTAATGAGTTCCATGATGATGCGCTCCATAGCCTTGCAGACCAGGCTACTCAGGCTTATGGGGCAATAGTTACCAGGGTCAGTTGTGGCCCCTCCTTTGTGGAGAGGAATAACCATTGCTGTATGCCATTCTATGGGCACATAGCCTATGGAGAGGCTGAGAATGAACAGCGTGTTTAGGTGGGGGGGGGGGGTTAGTTCATTCTGTAGTTCATGCAAGATGCAGCCTGGGACACCATCTGGTTCCATTGATGCTGTGTTTTTGGCTTTTGAAAGGGCTGTTTTCACCTGTGTGTCTGTGATTTCCGGGACACTACACTTTTCCGGTATTGTTGTGGGCCCTTTTGGAGGTGAGAGGGAGGTGAAGTTTGCACTGAATCTATCTGCCAGGATGTTGCCAATATCAGTAACTTCAGTATATTTTGTGCTATTTTGCACTAGTCCAGTGCATATCTGCGAGTTGCTACTTAGATTCTTAACATAGCTAAAGAAGGCTTTGTGGTTATCTTTTGAATCCTTGGCCTTAGCCTTGGATTATTTCATGAGGGACCATAGTTTCTTACTGATACTGATCAGGGATGTCTTTCCTTCTTGGGATTTGCTTTTTTTTGAACTAGTTTCCTCCTTCTATTGTATAGCCTGTTTATTGCAGGGGTCCACCAAACTGGTTTCCTTCTCTTAGAGAAGTGAGTCTTGGTTTTGCTAGGGATGGCACAATCCATGCATCCTTGTAGGTGCTCATAGAGTGCATTTGTAAAGGTTTCTGCATCTTGGGCAGTATTATCCTTTAGCGTGGGGGTTGTGAAACTTACCACCTCTGTCTTAAGTAAGGTGAAGTTTGCTTTAGAAAAGTTTTTTCCTGTGGTTTTCTTAGTTGGGGGTGGTGGTGGGGTGTGGACATCCAGAGTGATTAGTTTATGGTCTGATCATCTAACCAGTGACAGGTTGACTTCTGGTGTGGAACATCTGTCGCCCATGTTAGTGATGACCAGGTCCAATATGTTTTCACCTCTGGTAGGAGAGTTTACCAGCTGATCCAGGGCATTTGAGTTGATGAATTCCAGGAAGTGCTGGGCCTGGGAATTTGTACTCAAGTAGTTTTCCTAGTAAATGGTAGGGTAATTAAAATCACCCAATATCAGGGTGTTTGGTAGGACATTCATGTTTTCCAGTGTCTCCAGAAAGGTGGAGTGGTGGTCCTGGGTCATGGAGGGTGATCTGTAGCAGGCCACAATTTGGATTTCAGATTTGCCTGATGTTAGTTGCACATGGATGATCTCAGAGATATCATGCTGTGCCACTAATCTGGAGATGTAGGTATCCTTGATGAATATGGATACACCCCCTCCTTTTGTGTTTCGGTCCGTGTTCTGTGGCTGAAATGTGTGGTATGAGTTGTAGCCCAGTAGTGCTGGGATGCTCTCTGGAGCCTTGAATCAGGTTTTAGTTACTGCACAGATGTCGGCGTTCTCCATACTGAGGAGTGCTTCAAGCGCATGCATTTTGAGATTTAAACTCCTGGCGTTGAGTAGCATAACCCTCAGTTTTTTGTTAATTGTGCTGTTTACGGAGGTGGGTTTGACTTTTGAGTCTTGCCTAAAAAAGGCACTATGGAGCAGCAAGAGCCTTGGTTAGTATTTGAAAGCCTAGGGGTGACAGGTGCAAGCCGTCTCTTGTGAAGCAACGCGGCTTGTCGAGCATGTTGTCCCAGGCTGACAGACACTGGATCCCCTTTGAATGACACCAGAAGCTTAGCCAATTGTTGAAATTGATAACTTTTTCTTTATACTGAGGTATCATTCTTGGTGAGGGCAGGGTGCTACTCAGGGTCAGGGTCATACCAGCTTGGGCTACATGATCAGAGAGCTCTTCCATGTCTCTTTTCATGTAGTCCAGGGAGGTACGTCTCAGGTCATTCACACCAACATGAACAATGACAGAGTCATATTTGTACTTGTTTTGGAGTGACCTGAGTACTTGTGTTATGTGGCGGATTCTGGCTCTCGACAGGCATCTAACAGTAACCTTCTGCTTGTCCAGCCTAGTGAGTGGAACATCAGTATACCTGACTATAGAGTCACCTATTACTAGTGTGTTAGGTATGTTATTTTGCCTTAAAGACTGTGATTGTGTGGTACACTGATTTTGTGTTTTATGTGTTGTCTGGTTTATGATGGGAAGTGCAGGTTGTTTGGGTGTCTGCTTTGGAGATCTCTGATGCTTTTGCAGGTTTTTATTTAGAGCTTCCGAGTATAATTTTGTGTATTTGTGTATTGTTTGCCAGTGCTATTTTAGTAGGTCTGTGTGTGGCTGGAGGTGTGGTGCAAGTGTTAACCTTCTCCTCTTGACTGTTGCAGTCTTGGGTGGAGACAGCTTAGCTTCCAGTTTGGCTGTATAATTGCATCTCTCGCATATGTTAGTGTTTTGTGGTAGGAGGAGAGGGTTGTCTGTGTACATGCGGCAGTTGTAACATTGCCTCAGGATACCCAGATTCACCAGCTGGACTGGAGAGTGCACCTGAAGTTGCCCTTTGGTCATGCAAGAATAGTAGGGTGAGCTGCTTAGTTGCTTGGTTGGTGAGGGGTGAATAAAGAGCCTTGCTCTGCTGGGCAATCAGTGTCAGGGTATATTAGTGCTTGCTATTAGGTCTGAGCAAGTGCTGGGCTGTAAGATGCTTTCTGAGTGCTTAGGTTGAGAGTTAGACTAGTTTCAAGGGAAAAACTAAAGAGGAGACTTAGTGGAGCCGGGAATAATTTAACCATAGCTAACTGGCACTGCTGGTGTGCAAAACCATGCAATATAGTAGGGAAATGAAAGAGATAGAAATTAGCCCAAAATGGCCAATAAACTACTAACGTCTGGGCTGGAACCACTCCTCCAGGGACAGATAGGTTGCTCAAAGCTCCCCTCTCTAACAGGTGAACAGAGAAACTTCTGTCCAAGTAAGGTATGGGCCACTCAGAAACTAGTATCACAGCCCTGAATTCAGCACTAGCCTGAAAACTGGACTATACTAGCTTAGAAAGGCAGGAAACAAGAATGTCTGGGGTTTTTTTTATTTTTTTTTTTGAAAAGATAAAACACAAACAGTAAAAAATAACTTAAAACAGCTTTAAACAACTACAAACAATCAGAAAAGGCTATCACACATTACTGTGTAGCCTACAACAGTTAAACAAATTATTTAAACAAAAAACAACTTTTTAAAAGTGCAGGCAGTCAAATAAGTACAATATGTGAAAAAACAAGCTTTTAAATCACAATAAACACTGGAAAATCTGTGTTTAGGCAGAAAACAGTTAACTACAGCAAGAAAGTACAGAAAACTGCACATTGTTGCTGATGTGTCAATCGAGACTGGTGTTTATCTGCCATAACTGTTGTTCTCCAAGGCAGGCCTTTATAAGCCATTTGCTCAAGTATGGTGTTGCAATCACAGATGTGAGGTCATTGACACCTGTGATGGAATGGAGACAGCATAAAGAACAACATACACTCTCAAAAAAGAAGCTGCTTTTCAGACTCAAACTTATGCGTCACACTATGCCACTGTTACAAGTAAGTTTTTTTCTTTTTTATCCATACTGCTATGATCACTTTTATGTGAGTATTTATGTTTCACTTACATATGTGTAGCTCTCCAGTATGACAACTATGTAAGAGTGCATTTTGTTTCCATTTGCCATTTAGAAATGCTTGCTTATAAGGTGGGGGTTGCAATATGTATCTTTGATATACTTTTCCTGGAACTCAATTGATGTGAATGTGTATCCTAGCAAAAGTCACAGGCTTCTACCACTATTGCCCACATTGCTGTACTGGTAGGGCTCGCACATGAACGTAGATGTGCTTACGATGTCACATCTGAACATCAGCAGCTGCTTGCTTTGCTCAGCACATGGACATGGAGATGTCTAGCTTTGCACTCATTGACCTAAATGTCATTGTATGTATGTGGAGCTTCACTGCTGATACCATGTGTGCTGCCACATTGGTGAAGACATATTGACGACGTCAGTCCAGGATCCAGATCTGTGGATTCTGGATGTTTTGTAGCCATTGTCTTAAGGCATTACAATATGTTTGATGAAGAAGAAGAAAAATAGAAGTCCTCCAGAGGTATAAATGCACTGGCAGTCAAAACCACAAATGTGGTTATTAAAACAAGTATTGTAAAATACTGGTAGAGCAAACCAAGGCACAGTGACAGCATAGATAGCTTTAAAACATTTTATTTGTGTGAGCGCTTTCACAGCTTAACCTGCCGCTTCATCAGACATTTTGAAAAACATTTTGAGTGTTACATTTAAAAAACTCTTAGCCAATAGTAACACAGTTACAATCATTATCTAATTAGTCAATTAAAGAGATAGGCAATATATGAAAAAGCTATAAAAATGATAAATAAACCTACCTAAATCTACTTGCAATTCACTCAGAAATAACAAGAACAACAGAAACATCTCATGTATAATATGTGACATCTCATAAGATCATCTTATATAAAAATGTTATCATTTAAATATCCTATTTTTTTAAAATGGGCTTATTGCAAATTTTGTCTATTTAAAATTAATGGTTTTGGAGATTATTCTTGAAAATATTCTTAGGGCTGACATTGAACTAAGATGGAATCCGTAGAATTAAGGTGGATCACTAGAATGAGAGGTAACATGGGTAAAGGGTTAAATGAACTGTTAATGACATCGAGTTATCTTATGTGCCTGGAAATGAAAAGCATGGAACAACTCCAGCTAATGGAAGACTACTTCAGCTTTTAAATTTAACTGAAAATCCTCTCTTGGGATATAAAGCTTCCAATCAACCTGAACCTGAACAAGGTAATAATTTTGACGTTTCTACTTTACACAAAGATCTTTTCCAAATTGAGGACTGTTTATATAAGCTAAAATGCTTGCAATTCCAACGCTATCATTTTGAAGCTTGTCTTAAGCTTCAAGTAGTACCAAGATGCTTAAGAGTTCTACAAATGCCTACATATGGTGGACAGCATAAAGACTTATTAATTCAATGGCAGAAACCGAATTTAGAACTCAACTACAATTGCATGCATCTACTCATTAAGTTCTTTAAACCTGAGGAAGAAAGGTTACTATCATTGGTCATGGACTTACAAAATGAAGTATATAACAAATATCCTTCTAATATATTAGATATAAAACTGTGCTATATCTTAGATTCAGTGACATATTTTGAGCATAAATTGCTCCTTCAAAAACAGAAAAAACTGGATAGAGATGTAGCCGTCTTTTCAAATGGGCGTGTCTTTGCTTGGCCTAGAGCAGTTACCAGGCGACAACAGACACCCGATAATCAAGAGGTAATGGTGTCAAATTGAAATACTGATGGTGAAACTGTCACAGAGGTGACAACCAATATGACACCAGCTATTCATGCTCCTCCTGTGTCTGCAAACATTCAGATAACCAATGCAGATATCAGGAACAAAGTTCCTCTATCTTACATGTCTACTACAAGCAATAATTCACGCCCGGCTTTCTCTCAATTGAGCAATGTTTCTACTGCACAGCAGCAGCAGCAGGGAGCTATTGTTTTGAATAAGAATGGCCATTCTTTTCCTTTAATGATAAATTCACCTGCAAACAGATGCTCTTACAGCAGAGGCAGGTCGAAACGCAAGCTGAACGTGGACAGTACGGAGAACCATACTTTGAAGAAAATGTGGCAGAAACCGGCAAGCCCCTAATTTGGAACATTTCATCATATAGTTTATCAGCAGAGGAAGCTTCTCTGCTTAATAAAGGTATGAGTTTTATACCAACTCAGTTGACTGACATTTCAGACTGTATTGTGGATTTGAAAATGTTCACGCGCAATATCATGCTGAAAATGCAATTTAAAAGCAATGATTGTGTCAGGAAAAATCCTTTTTTGTTTAAAAAATCTAGCATTTATGTACCAAATAATGTTGCAGCAGTAGAAGTTTTTGAAAAGAAATGTGAAAGTGATATTATTTCTTTGTTTAACAATAGGAATATGGGGAAAGCTAATTTTAATTTAAATGCTGGGGAGCGTCAAGCACTAAAAAATTTGTCTTCCAATACTTCTATAATTATTAAACCTGCTGATAAGGAAGGCCGTACAGTTGTGATGGATAAAATATTTTATGTTAATGAGATGTTATCTATGTTTAAAGATGCAGATACCTACATTTCTATTAACATGTCCTATATTGATGTTATCATTCAGAGGGTTAATAATGCCTTAAATGATTGTTAGGACGTAATATCACCATGGATCAATATAAGTATTTTTTTATGTGATAAACCTACTATCCCCAGCTAACAAGGGTTGCTGAAAATTCATAAAGATGCATATAACCCACCCTTTAGGCCTATAGTATCTGGCAGAGGCTGGTGCACTGAGAATATGTCAATTTTCCTTGAGAAACAGTTCTGAAGCATTCTATGTAACAATAAACACGTTTTAATAGATACAAAAGAAAAATTAAGTGACCTATACACTTTTGTGAATGATAGAAATTGTGCTTCTTTATTATTAGTTACACTAGATGATCAATCCTTATTTACTTGTATTCCAAATTATATAGGTATAGATATGTTAAAGGAATATCTTTGTATTAATAGTAAATTTAATGCGACATTTATAGAACTGTTATTTCTATTTATGGAAATCATTCTTGAAAATAATGTTTTTACTTTCGATGGTCTGTTGTATTTACAGAAAAAGGGTGTAGGTATAGGGAACTTCTAGTGCCAATAGCTACACCAGTATTATTATGGCACAATGGGAGACCACGAATATATTTACGAGATTTCCAGAAGTCACCTTTTATAGGAGATTTGTGAAAGATCTCTTTTTATTATGGGGAGATGATTTAAATTCACTTTTGAAGTTTCATGAACATCTAAATTCATTCACTTCTTTTTTAAAGTTTACCCTTAATTACTCTATGGATCCAATAAATTTTTTATATGTCACTATCTTTAGACTATCTGACAGCTCATCTTCTACCAAAATATATAGAAAGAGCTGTTATTGTAATAATTATCTTCACAGAAAGAGTATGCATCCACCTCACATTTATCGCAATATTATTAAGAGCCAAGGCCTTCGGGCATCTAGATTAAATGCCAGTGATGAAGATTTCAATACAGAAACTGCTTCTCTCCCAACGAGATTTTATGAAAGGGGATATGATAGAGGAGAAGTGGATACCATTTTTAAAAAGGTAATACAGTCTTGCAAGAATGAAGGAAAACCATATTTTTCTGATGGACTCTGGACTAATTCCTTACAGGTTGATAGAATCAAGGGTTCAGTAAGGGTGCCTCTTACCCACTCTGGAAACATTCGCAGATTTGAGGAAGTTATAAAAAATGATTGGTCTATACTTACTACTGACCAAGAAGTAATCTTAATTGTGGGTAAAAATCTCAGTTTTACATATAAAAACCGAAAGAACTTAAAAAGATTGTTGTGTTTTCCTAAAGATGTTTTGAACATTGGTCCAAACAATGTAAATGGTACCTTACCTTGTAAGAACTGTAACTGGTGTCAATTTATTGATAGTTCAAGTGAATTTTTGCATCCTGATACAGGAAAACTTTTACATTTTCAGATTCAGGCTGATTGCAATACTACACATCTAGTTTATTTAGCTATTTGTCAAGCCTGTAATAATTTCTGTATAGCCAAAACAGATCATCGCCTTCATGACAGAATAAGAGAACATATATATTGTATAAATAATTCTATATGCACCAACGCCCTGGCTAAACACATTGCAATACATGATGCATCACATAGTTTTAAATTTATGGTTTTGGAGATTATTCATGAAAATATTCGTAGGGGTGGCATTGAAACTAAGGTGGAATCCGTAGAATTAAGGTGGATCATTAGAATGAGAGGTAACAAGGGTAAAGGGTTAAATGACAAAATTTTCATTAAGCCCATTTTAAAAAATAGGATATTTAAATGATAATTTTTTTATATAAGATGTTCTTATGAGATGTCACATATACATGAGATGTTTCTGTTGTTCTTGTTATTTTTGAGTGAATTGCAAGTAGATTTAGGTAGGTTTATTTATCATTTTTATAGCTTTTTCATATATTGCCTATCTCTTTAATTGACTAATTTTAGATAATGATTTTAACTGTGTAACTATTGGCTAAGAGTTCTTTAAATGTAACACTCAAAATGTTTTTCAAAATGTCTGATGAAGCAGCAGGTTAAGCCGTGAAAGTGCTCACACAAATAAAATGTTTTTATGCTAATTACAATATGTTTGTAGAATGTCCATTAACTGTAGCATCTTTGCAAGAAAATGTTACACTAGCTAGTGCAACACACTGGCAAAGAATGCATAAAGCATGAAAAACAGGGCATCCTCACAGGATCATATGGTCTCGCAGGACATTAACTACAATGGGGAAGACTCTTCTATGAAGTCAGTAACTGGTTTAAGCAGTGTGAGTTACATCTTGTAAAGCTACACTTTGCCCTTACCTATTAAATGTACTGGTACAATGCAGACATCATGGTCATGCCTGATAGTCTGTAGACTCTCTGAAGCCATTTCAGTTTATTGCATGACCACACAGCAATACAGACATTAACAAAGCTTCTTCTGCACATACTGCAGTATACTCCTTGTACTGCAGTATAACAGGGGTTCGTACAGCATTCATTTTAGTCACCAGCTGCATTCCCCTACCACAGTCTCTTAGGGTCTCATCAGCTGTTATTTTGCTGCTTCCATGCACTCTACCAATTGCTGTTGTGTTTGTTACTCCAAAAAGGCATCCCCTACTTCAAGAGAATTTGGACTTTTCCCCTCACAGATGGTTATGTTTCTTCATTGTGGGGATAGCTATGTGTTGGTGGTGATACAATAGTCAGAAGGGGCCAGTGTCATCTGGAGTTTTGATGTTGTTGTTGTACATTACTTCAGTAGGTCCATCATATGATTTATTTGGCCTGTCATTTTATCATTTGTGTTCGTAATATATGTGTAATCTGGTGTCTGACTGGGGAACGGGGGGACTCGAGCCATTCTCTTTCCTTACACATCAGTGTGTAAAACCACGCTTCTGATATCCAGTATGCTGTGCTGTGATTACCACACATTACAAAACCAAAACTCAAATGCATGTTTCAACTTAACAACTGCATTTTTCTTAGATAAACAAGTGCCTGATGATGCTGTGCAGCTGTCTTGATGGTGGCATTTGTACTTCATATCCACAGCTTTACCTATTGCCAGTCATGCTGGTTTTATTGGCACTGTCCGTACTGTCATCTGTGCAATGCACAGCAGAAGATGAACATGTGGCATACATAATCATAAGTATACCATAGTGTATTGCTACACTTACTCATGTACTGGAACTACAGTTTATTGTCTTTAGATGACAGTGTAGTGATATTATGGGTGCACTATTTTGCTGTGCTTTATACCTCATCATTGGCAGCGACTACATTCTAATCTGTGCTAATAGCCATGGCTTCAAGAGATACACATAAATTCCTATAAAGTGGTCATGTGGCATTTACCCCTCTCCAACAATATATAGTTATCATGTTTGCCTCCAGGGCATAGATTCAGTCTTTGCAATTCAGTCTACCTGAACACTGATAGCCACCTATAATGTGTTCCTGATCCACCATGGAAGCCCTCATAACTAGTGTTATTTTTGATAGTGCTGTGGACATGTTGATCTACATCATTAATGACTGGTGACATCAGAGCAAGAAGGAAAAGCAGGAAGCAACTGAATGAGTGTTCCTAACTGGAGTTGGCAAGGCTATATTACGTAAGGGTCAACTTTTAATATAGTTATAATTTTCCTGAAACAGCTGGTTTTCAACTTCTGTACATGCTAAATAGTCTTCTAGCAGTAATCTTCCATTTCAGAATACATGCCAGAGCTACTTTGAGAAAAGGAGTTTATTTCAGGCATATGACATTTTAATAGCCACTTTATTGGTGGTGTATACCTCAGATATCTGACTGTGAGAAAAAAAAACATAATGGTCACAGTACTATATTTCAACTTGTTTAATTTAAAATCACTCTAGCCCTGACAAGTCAGACCCGAGACTGTTTAACTATAATGAAGTGACAGTAAATGTTAGTAACATTCACCTACTAAAAGTCTCAGTAGTCAGCACTTATAGACACTTTATTGACTGCATACACCACAGATGTCTGACTGTCATCAAATAAAAATATAAAATAATAATAATGGCCAAGATAACATACCTTGGTTTGTTTTATTCAAACACACACAAAGCCTAGCACATCAGATCATTGATTAAGTGCAATCAAGCAACATCTTAGGCTAGCCATTTTCATCCTCAAACCACCTTTGCTCCCACTAAATATGCCCACTTTAGTTACTGTTTACACCTCAGAAATCAGACTGTAATCGAATAAATACAAACTGGCCACAATAATGTATTTTAGTTTCTTGCTGTTAAGCCCAAACTTTCCAATCCATTACAACTCCCTCACATACACATAACCACCAATCATACTTGCTTTATTGACTGTGTATCCCTCATATGCCTGATTGTGATTAAGATAAGGAATGAATCAGCTCATGAATCAACCAAAACTAAAACCACAAGAGTATGGCCCATGTGACATGGGATTGATTAGTGGCTGAGGTTTTTGACAAAGCTGACAGAGGAGAATTAATGTGCCCATACAGGGTCATACATCCTATGAGGGAAGGCATAGTTTGTGGCAATCTAATACTACAGTCCTATAGAGTATAGAAAGCATTGCAAGAGGTGGTCCCTTGTCTGGATATTTAGACCACCAAGCCACTTTGGCAGTAGCTCTCATTTTGATTGCTCAAAGGTGTGCACCCACATCTGGGGGATGCATTGTGATCTCTGATGTGATGCTGATTATCTGTCACCCCTCACTATGGATAGAATTATGTCTGCCACCCCTTCCCATGAATAGAATTCTGTTTAAATAACTATGTTCTTGAGACTAGGATGTCATATTTAAAAAATATTGAAGCATTGTTGTGTGTGTGTGTGCGCGCGTGTGTGTGTGTGCGCGTGTGTGCGAGTGTGCGTGTGTGTGTGTATGTGTGTGTATGTATATATATATATATATATATATATATATATATATATATATATATATATATAAAGAGAGAGAGAGATTAAGTCAAGGTGACAGAAGATACTTTTACTCTTAAATACATCCATTAGGTGTCCAGTCATGGAATACAGAATTCCAGTTCTGTGCACTAAAATTAATAATTACACTAGATCGTATTCAATGTTATTTTACACATTAGATAAAGACCGTGAAATATTTACCCTGTAGCATAGATTTTCAGACTCCTTCACAACAGGCTTCTTTCAAACTACAGTAATGCCTTTGAGACAACCTTAGATATCAAAAAGGGTTTTGCATAATCCTCTAACTGAATATTTACCACAGCATTTCCTTACATTAATAGAGATAGTGGGTTTTATAACTAAAATGCTTTTCAAATATGGACTAAATTTATTTAAGCATAGAATATAATTTAATCCCAGTTAATGTACTGGAGGGCCGCAGAGGCTATGGAGGTTAATTGAGGTTAAGTGTTTTTAAGCAATGAATTGTCAATTATTTCTTATATAAATATCATGAATTAATTGGTTTGAAAACCTTGCATGTAACTTAAAGCAATAAACTATGAGTTATTTATTATCTAAAACAGAGAAACCAAAGCCAGCAACAAGTGAGCCATGTGATTAATAGTACTTTATTAAAAACTACTAAGACTACATATCAAGCTTATACAAAACAGACCGGTTTCGGCCAATATTGATCCTGGCCTTCTTCAGTGTATTACAAAAAGCACAATGAAAATCAAGTCTTATATAATAGGTGAAAACAAATCATTGGTTGACAATTACATATTTGATTAATGAACTCATGAATATTTAAGTAGTGATAGACCATATACACCATAATGAATATAAAAAATATTTTTTAAATTGATTCATAAATATTCATTAAGTCCTGGGTTAAATAAAGCCCCAAGTTTTGTGATCCATTTTTTCTCCCTGGCATCAAGTTTCTTGTGCCAGCCAAATTTGTGAGTTCGATCACCAATAAGTTTATCTATAATAATAAAATGGAATTGAGCTGTTTGGTGTGTGAGTGTGTGTTTATATAGGGCATTGGTAGTTCTTTTGCATTTAATGTCACTCAGGTGTTCTGACATACGTAACCTGAATGGTCGAGAAGTCTGACCTATATAAAATGCATGGCAACTACAACAAGCCATATAAATAGCCCAATCTGTATTACAATTAGCAAAAAATTGAATATCAAAAACAGTACTGCTGTTTCTACTACTAAATTCCTTGGACTTCAAAATATATTTACAATTGACACAGTGTCCACAGGGGAAACATCCAATCAATCTATAGCCCAAAATTGTGGTTTGATATAACTGAGGTAGACTAGACTCAGAATGATGTTTATAATGGTTAAAATATCCTGCTAGATTTTTTCCTTTATGGAAAGAGAAGGAACATGTATTAGGAATAAATGATTGGATCTTACTGTCAGCTTTAAGTATATTTCAATTGTCTTTAATGATGTCCATAAATCTATTAGTATTCCTGCCAAACGTGGTGGTAAAACGTAATATATTTGGAGACAAAGATTTCTTTTTATATGTCAGTAGATTTTCTCTGTGTAGACCCTTGGCATAATTCTGGGCCATAGTAACATATCCTGAGCTGTATCCTCTATTGATAAATCTATTGTATAAATCATGAGCATGATGTTGAAAGCTAGCATCATCTGAACAGTTACGTCTTATTCTAAGAAATTGTGATTTTGGAATGTTTTTGGCGATATGTTTTGGATGAAAGCTGGAGGCATGGAGTAAGGTGTTATACTGGGGGAACTTCCTGTGAACTTCAGTTTTTAGGGTATTATCCTCATTCTTTGTAACCAAAACATCCAAAAACGTAATGGATTTTTGGTCATAAGTAATAGTAAACTGAATTCCCCATTTGTTGTCATTTAGATATTCCATAAATTCTCGGAGATATCCAATATCTGATCTCCATACCATCCAGCAATCATCCAAATATCTCCGCCAAATATCAATATCAGGCAAATACAAGTTGTGAGTATCATCGTAAATCATGATTTCCTCAATATAAGCCATGAATAGATCAGCATAAATGGGGGCAAAAGAAGCCCCCATTGCTGTACCTTTGATCTGTAGATAACATTCCTGATCATAGAAAAAGACGTTTTTAGTCAGTACATGCTCAGTCAAATTTATAAGAAAAGTATTGAAACCAGGTTGATACATGTTGGATTTATAAAGCCAGTATTCAATAGCATCAAGACCAGCCCAATGAGGGATGTTAGTATATAATGAGCTTACATATAGTGTGCATAGCCACCAATCCTGTTCTAATTGCATGTCATTAACAATGCTCAAAAATTGTGTGGTATCCTGTATCCTAGATCTAACCCAAGGTAGTAATGGTTTTAAATACCTGGTCAGAAATTCAGAAAGCGGCTCAGTAAGTGATCCTATGCCCGACACAATGGGCCTACCTGGTGGATGTAAAAAATCCTTGTGTATCTTAGGCAGGAAATAGATAAATTGTCTGGCAGGGTCAGTGATGGTTAGATGTCCTAATGTTTTGGCAGTAATAATCCCATTATCAACCGCAGAGTGTAAAAAATCATTGATTTGTTCTCTGAATACTGGTGTGGGGTCAAGTGGCATTTTATTATAGTATCGGGCATCACCTAATTGTTGGTGAGCCTCGATGTCATAATAACTCCAATCCATCACCACCACCGCCCCACCTTTGTCAGCATGAAGAATGACCAAATCCTTATTTCTTACTAGTTCATCTAGACTAGATATTTCACTTTCTGTCATGTTATTAGACATTGGTTGATGAGAATTATACTGAAAATGTAAATCACTGAGTACGTTACGTAGAAAAAGGCTAACAGAGGGATGCATAGGGGGTGTGAATGATGAAGCATGATATTTGAAAGCATCCATGTGTTGCTGTTCATCATCCCCCTTATCCTGGAAAAATAATTTAAGGTTAATGAGTCTACAAAAAGAAAATAGATCTTGTGCAAAATTATCCTCAGGAACAAAAAAAACAGGGATAAAAGATAGTCCTTTATTCAATAAAGATATTTGTTCAGATGTTAATACAGTGTTAGAAATGTTACAAACATTATTTACTTGTTCGTTAGTACTTCCATCAAATATTGTAGACTTGTAACCCTTTTTGTGTTTCCTGCCACCTCTCCTCCCCCTGTTTGGCCTAAAGGGAATGTATGATTGTTACGTTTGGGCGTAGGGGACCCCATGGTGTGCTGTGTTTCCGTGTCAGTCCCTGATGAAGTGTCATAATCAGTAGAATCTGTGTTATTACCACGTCCTTTAAGAATGGAACGTGGATGTTTCCTTTTGGAACTAAATGAGTTGGTGTTATGCACATTTTGAAATCTAACATGTCTGATATGTTTAAATGGTTGCCCTTTCTGATAGTCAGACAAATCACGAGAGAATTTTTTAAGTTTCCTTTCCTTAAGATTAGTATCAAAATTCAGCAGATCAGAGCTAAGTTTAGATAATAATGGAGGAAAATAACTATCCTGCTGGTGCTGATTGCAATCCTCAATTAGTTGTGACACCTTAGAATTTTCTTTGTCAATAATCCTAGTATAATACCTGGACAGAGAATGGACAAACTTCATAGAGCATTCTTGTTGAATGGATAACCATTCGGTAGTAAGAGTCTCATCGGGGTCAGCTACCAACGGCTGAATTTTGACCCTCAGACCCCTAGGACAAATCTCCTTAGCCAAATAAGCTTTAAGTAGTTTAAGGTGCCAAACATAAGATCTAAGTGTTCTCATATTTTTATTAAGATCATCAAATAATTTTTGACATTGTTGTTCCGGCTTCATAGAATTGGAGTTCAAAGAGCCCTCAGAGCTCAAACCAATGCCAAAAAGTGCTTATTAATTATCTAAACATATTGGGTAAATTGGTTTAAAAAACCTGGGAAGTTCATTACTACTGGTAGGTATTTAGCAATAAATTCCTTTAATGTAACTAGCTTGCCATTAAACACTCTAGTATGTTTTTGCAAAAGGATTAGTTGAAGTTCTTTTCTTAATAAGGAGAACTTATTCAATGAACTCTGGTGTATATTCATTTCCTTCAGCCAGTTTTACCCCAAGAGCTATAAATGAGGCCCTACAGTAGCAGCTATTTAGAATTGATTTTTAAATGTGGCTACAGTTTAAGTAGTTGCTAAGGCATCTGACACCTCTTATGTATATGTTTTCAAATCAGTCTTTCATTCTTCAAGTTCCAGGCCTTCTGCTTTTTTCCAGTACTTTATTTACTCAACATTATTAATTACAGTGACACACAGCCTGTGTCTGCTTCAAAGAGTAAATTGTAATCATTTACCTTTATATTACACAAGAAAGGATAGCTTTCTGAGATGTCTATTCTATTCAGGATATGCACTTAATACATTAATAAATATGGTTATAGCAACTAATTTCTACTTTTTTTGTTCCCCACCCCCACAATCACTATCAAGCTTCAACCTCTACTGACCTATTAATATATTCATTCCTTCCCAGGGGCCGAGATGCATCAGTGCATTTGGTCTCTTGAGGGGTAAATGTTTAATGATTGATGAATTGCAATTATCTGCTATAGGAGGTTTTGATTTAGTTATGTATCCAAATACTTCCAACTTGCTTTGGTCTTAACTTGTACTATTATTTGATGACAAGGTACACATGCTTGCATCCATGCATACTAATCCTAGTATACAGAAAACAACAAGTAGATTCTAGTCCATATGAAAGTAACCATCTATGGATCCTCCTAGGTGAGAAAACTGACAATTCCTGCTCCTTTCCACTTTTACGAATGCCTGGATTGATACTAGAAACCTGGTCATCTGATACAAAGTTAAATCCATGGATTCGTTAAGATCTCCAGAGTGGACCATAAGTCTCATGGTAAGAAAAAAAAATCATTTACCACAATGCAGTATTTTGCAATTCATAGACACATTAGCTTCATTGAGGGAAAAAACTCATTATCAGTTAATTTGCATATCTATGAATCACAGATAACTACTATTCATTGAGGGAAAAAACTCATTATCAGTTAATTTGCATATCTATGAATCACAGATAACTACTACAATGAACATATCAACACTTCTGTCACTGTAATCAACTTATCGAAGTTATATCAGTAAATAACAACATATTATTGGTGCTGTTTTGACAGCCAACATAAACTTCTTATGAAAAGTTTGGATACATTTTTATTCTGAATTAATCTTTACTCTAATCCATTTCTTAATTTGTTTTTGATTATTCATAGCATATCCACTGTCTTCTTCTTATTTTATTTATTTCCCTTCTCCCTCTTACATTATGTGATGTACTCCAGTTGATTTCTCTCTAAATAACCTCCAAGAGCAAAGAGTCAACGTTTGCCCATTATACTGCCTCTGAACACTATATGACTGAACACACTACTCAATCTCTTCAATTCACTATCTTATGAATATTCTTCCATGCAGCTACCTAGTCATCTTTTTTGGTTTTAGCACTGCATTCACTGGTTTTAAACAATATCCCTTTTTCTTCCAAATAGTCTCTCCTTATGGGATATAAGGTTTGAATGATGTACCGCTTTATGGTTGTCTTATAATTACTTTCCTTATATTTATTTCAGCTGTTAAAACATGACATCATATTTGGTTATCCAAATCGAGGCCATATATTTTTTCTGGTTTCCATTTTTAAATTAATTATATTCCTCTAAATTATCCAATGCATGGTTCCCCTTGAGAGAAAGTGTTCAGTATGCAAAAGTGAGTAATTTCTGATTAATAATACAACTCCTCTTATTACTCTTCTCAGATTGTAATCAACAAAATCTGTTAATCTGTTGAACTTTCTTATTCCTTAGTTTAGTTGTATGTTTCAACCATATTGGGTAAGCACCTGCCTTATGAAGAAAGCATAGCACTCCTTTTCATCCTTGCTGGTGCTCAGCCTCTTGTAACACTAACATCACATGTTCTGTCTGCGCACAATTTAGTTCACATACTACCGACTTGGATAGGAACTCCCTTGCAACTTGTGGAAATATCACAATGCAAAAAACAATTTTTTTTTTTCTTGAAGCCCATGTCATTTAACCACTGAAAACAGCTTGTATATGAAAGGAAGAAAAAAATGAGAAACAAATATCTCAATTGCTGCTATGGATTTGGCATAAAGGTCACCTCAGAGATACAAGGTAGAAGGTTTATTTCGGAATTCAGGTTATTGGATAGGCGTAAAATGGCTCTTTAGGACAGTTAGCCTAGTATTCAACTATGAACCTATATACCTTTGGAAATTTTGACAGCACTAGTCATAGGAAAAAAGAATGACATTAATGATTTGTTAAATGTGTAACCTAGTTTCACTGAAAGCATAAGAATAAAATAACTTTATACCATTTCCGTCTGACTTACATTAAATAATAATCTGAATAATCAATGAAAGCCTTCACAATATGTGGAGACCATAGGTAGTATTAGCTCTCCTGCTACAATGACTTAAACAGATCTGCCATGTTTCATAAGGTTCCTTCAGTTTAAGAGATCCAAATAAAATATCCAGTCGCAGAATTTGACATAATTTATAGAACATTTGCTCCATAAAGAATACTCACTACTATATATTTATTATTAGTTTAAATCTCCAGTAGAAATTGAAGACTATACAGCCACCTTAAATTATATATAAGACTCGAAAAATTTATAAGCAAGGTTGAATGAACAAGGGCTACACTGTAAAAGACTGGCATGAAAAAGTAAATGAGGCATATTATAAACAAATAAAAAGACGTCCCAGCCATGTATATCTTGAACATTTTTCAAAGGGAACATTCAAATAATGTCTATTATAAATTATTATACAGTCTGTTGTTTTGGCTGCTGACATTACTGGTAAAGCATGCCTGAATAACTTACTTTCAGAACTCTATGGTCACTCAGAGATAGCCTAAATGTATGAAGAGAATTAGAAGCACTAGTTCTGTTGGTTATTTTAATAAAATTTATGTTTTAAGCTATCTCTGAGTGACCCTAGTGCTTTGAATATGAGCTGTGGTTTATTATTGGTCAATCTTATATGGAAGTCTGCAAATATAGTGAAAAAATTATCTTATGGTGATAGGACCTGATACTCAAGTTAAGGGTTTAAATACTTAATTAAATGCATTACTTCAGATAGCAGTTTTTCAAATGCATTTCTAAAGTCCTTTATGGAATCTCATCTGGTTGTCCAAATGCTATTGAATTAACTCATATGACCTATTTTCTAATTCATCAGATTTTCTTTGAGTTTCTAGAATAAAAAACTACAGATAAGAAGTGTTTTTCTTTTGCTGTGCAAGTTCAGATTTCTCTTTTGTTTCCCGTTTTGACTGACAAAATTATAATTTGCATTTCAGCTGCTCATGGTTTCTCCTGGTTGTTCAGAATAGTCCTATGATAGGTTCATAGGTTCATAGGTCTGTACTAGGTTATCTGCCCAAGGGCCTACATAAGCCTAGCCAACAAGGTTTCCTGGCTTACGCCACTCAAGAAAGTTATTTTCCTGTGCCACTGTCGAGCAGAGATGCAGAAGTGATCCCCGGGGTGTATTTCCTATTTCCCATCCACTCATCAAGATTTTTCTTTAAGAGTGCTAAGGAAGAACTTTGCTTGACATAGATGGGTAGCCTGTTGCAGAGTAAGGGAAGTCTCTCAGACAGGAATCTATCCCTCCAGCATGTTCTGTTTATTGTGGTGACAAGGTTTATGTCCCTAGAGCGTGTAGCTAGGAGGGATTGGGATTTCTTTAGGTGTAGCATGTCCAACAGCTCTGGGTTTGACATAGCTTTATATGTTAGGCAGAGATCGCCTCAGAGTAGGTGATATGCTACAGAGTAAAGCTGGAGATTTTTGAGACAGTCAGTGTAGGGCATTTGTTTGAGGCCAGTAAGGTACTTCTGTGACCTTTCCAGCTGCTGCAGATGTCTTGTGAGGTACATTCCAAAAGGGGCGTTGTACTCTATAATGGGTCTAATGAGTGTTGAGTATAGGGGAACAATTACCTCTTTTTTCCTGGATGAGAACCCTTTTATGATGAGATGTGCCATGTAGAAGGACTTCCTGACTACTGTGGTGATGTGACTATCAAAGGAGAGACTACTGTCCACCTGGGTCCCAAGGTCTCTTATCACACATTCGGTGTTAAGTAGATTGCTGCCTATGTGGTAGTTCATGGGTACAGAGATTTTACCAAAGGGGATGACACTGCACTTTTTGGCATTGAGCTTGAGGCCATGGCTCTGACACCAGGCATCTGTCTCAGCGAGGCCTTTCTGTAGGATGTCCACATCATTTGGGGACTTGACTATGGCTCCTAGTTTGCAGTCATCTGCAAACTTCATTAGCCAAAGGCCTTCTGTGTTAGCCTGTACTTCAGAGAAGTAGACACCAAACAGGAGAGGTCCCAGGACAGAGCCCTGTGGTACTCCACTTGTCACTGCTTTGAGGTCAGATTTGGAGTCTGCAACTTTTACAGTGTGGGTTCTGTCAGTGAGCCAGTAGGCAACCCATCTTGTGACGTAGGGATTTATACCTAGTTTAGTGAGTTTAGCTATAATTTCAGAATGGGGGATAGTGTTGAAAGCCTTGGCAAGGTCAAGATAGGCTGTGTGAACCACCTTACCCTCATCTACAGCTTTGGTGACTGCCTCAAAGAAGTTGATCAGGTTTAGGAGGCATGATCTGCCTTTCACAAACCCGAACTGTGTGGGATCCAGAGTTTGGAGGTTACCAATGTCTTTGTTCATGAGTTCCATGATGATACGTTCTATGGCCTTGCAGACCAGGCTCGTCAGGCTAATAGGCCAATAGTTCCCGGGATCAGTGGTGGCTCCCCCTTTCTGGAGTGGGATAACTGTTGCTGTGCACCATTCAGTGGGCACAAAGCCTGATGTGAGGCTATTAGTGAACATGGTGCTTAAGTGGGGAGCCAGCTCATTCTGAATTTCATGTAAAACACAGCCTGTGATGTTGTCCGGTCCCATGGATGCTGCGTTTTTGTCTTTAGAGAGTGCAGCTTTTACCTGCGTAGTTGTGATTACAGGGACTCTGCATTCTTCCTGTATAGATATGGGCCCTTTAGGGGGTGATGGGGGCATCTACTTCCTTTACCACCTAGAAAATTATCTCAAATAGCAAAACTGTTTTGTCTTGTTATGAGGCATATTTGCATTTTTCTATCAACACAGTATCCACTATATTAGAAATTGGGACAGATTTTTTAACAGCGACATGCTAGTGTGCTATTTGATATTCATTAAATAGCCCCACATGATATGTAGAGCTGCAAAAGAAAGGTAACTGTCAGAATATGCTAATGACAGCATAAAGAGCCCTAGTATGTGCTTATTAACCAGTCCAATATGGTGGCACTATTAAGGAAGCTATGTACCAATCATGTACACTTAATATAGCCATTTACCCTGAACACCAAAACATTTTGGAATACAGGCACAATCACACTTAGACAGAAGACATGTTAGGGGTTGCTGCTGCTATTATTATGCTGTTTGGGCAATGGGTTTTAAATCAGGGTGTTGCTGCTACTGCTGCTGCTGCTGCTAGACCTTGAGCAAGAAGAAGAGTATTTAGACCCATTTTGACTTATCCTGGACTGCATGACACAGAAATTGTTGAATAATACAGGGTTGATAGGGAAACATTAGAGAAATGTGCAACCTGTGCCACCCCTACATTAGGCCTCAGAGAAATTGTGGAGAACCCATTCCAGCGGAAACAAAGATATATGTAGCATTATATAAGTTCTTGCACTTTCCAGAAACCCACAGGGGATATATATTATGGGTGTCACAGGTATCAGGCTCAATAATTTAAAAGTAATGTTACAACATGCAAGACATCACATCTGTTTTCCATGCATCCCACAGCTGGGAGTCAGAACCATGCAATAATTATATGCATTAGCACACTTCCCTGTAGTTTGGAGGGCCATAGATTACACACACATAGAAACAGAAGCCTTGCCTGATGAACAAAAAAGGAGCTACAGCAACAGAAAATGACACCAGTCTATAAACTGCCAGGTTGTCTGCAATGCCTCATCTACAGTGTCTGTGTAAGTAACCTAGGCAGTTTCCATGACTCACACATATGGTACACCCATGAGCTATATGCCAGGTTTGCTAGGGGTGGAATTCCTCTAGGACATATGCACTGGAGCCCTGGCTCATGACACCCATGAGAAACCCACACAACCTCACAGCGCAAGGATACAATGAGGCCAACACTCAAACTAGGAATATCATAGAACATGTATTTGTATTGCTCAAATCAAGGTTCTGTTGCCTACACACATCAGGAGGTACACTGCAGTATGACTTAGGCACCTCTGCCAAACTAATTAGAGTCTGTGCCATGTTTCACAATATAATTCTTAGGAAACTGCTTCAAGAAAGACAGTAAGAGGCGGGACTATAGTTTCATGGTCCACAGGCAGGGTCATCATCAGCAAATACAGATGAGGAGTCTGAGGGAGAACCACCAGCTGCAGGTGGTGCTGGCAGACCGAGGCATGCATAGCATTTGCTGGCTCTGGCTAAGAGGCAGAGGATAGCACACACAGTCACTACTTAGGTCATAGCCTATGATCCCATGCACATGCATGTAAGAAAACTATTGCCTGTCAGACCTTTACTTAACCATGTAGTGGCTGTGTTCTGATAGCATCAGTCAGCAACAACCCCCTAATGTAATGACAAGTAATGACAAGGTAAGTGTGGAACCTGTAATGAAAATGGGAGGGTTACATAACAGAGTTTTCTCATATGGCATTTATATCACTAATATCTCCTATATCTGATGTTTGCAATATACAGTTATATATTCTTACCAATACTGTGCATTGAGCATTTCAGTTGACCACTGTCTATAAAACATGTAACGGGTCAGCTATGCCCTCATTTGCACAAATATATCAAGAAGCAAAACTGAAGTACCTACTCGTTCCACTGCTTTATTTACAGTACTAACTGAAATAAAAGTTTCCATAATTGTATTAGAAACCATTCACAAATGAGTAGGAACAAGAAATCAAAAACTTTTCTACTGTAAAATAGATTGATAAATAGCTTGTGGGTAAGCAAGCATTAGCTATCCACTGTGTACATCTGACGTACGTGCAAATCTAAGACACAAAGACATATTCAAATGGCAGGACACACTGATCATCATTTGCACAAGGTGGTGCTAGAGGTTTGTAGAAGGCGAGGCCGACACCAAAGAAATAAGTGAGTGCAACTAAGAAACATATGTATCTATCAGAGTATACAGTGTTCACGGCCAGTAAAAACAGATGGATAGCACTCAACAGTACTGTTTAGATAGCTTGCATATGTGTGTGAGTTGGTATGGGCAATTGATGAATTTTTTTCAATGTGTTTGTGTCTGCATGAACAAGCAAGCAGTACTGGTCCTCCTGGCATCTTGAACTGGTATAAGCCATGCATGGTAGAGTTGTCAGTTCAGCAACATCACCCTGAACATGAGCACCAGCTCTGCCAGGAGTTGCACTGCTACTTTCATGGCACTGGCTAGAAGACTGGAGCTACCTGAATGGTTGTAATGTCTGCTGGATGAGCCATCCTCATGACTACGTCCAGGACCACGAACCCATGGCCTACCACATCTGGGTGTGGACACCACAATCACTGATGGAGCAGTGGAAGTAGTTTCACTATGAGAGCTGGATCTTGCACAGCCATGTCAGCTAAGAACAGAAGATGTAGCCACTCTCCAACCAAATGGATGCCCATCCTCCCCCAGTAGATGTTCCATCACAGACACTGCCTGATCCAGTGTGTCATTCATCCTATCCAAGGAGTCAGCCATATGGTTCAGGGAGTCATGCACATCAGAATATATGATACTTAGTATTCACATTATCTCTCCTGAGGTCCTGGTGGAACTTGCTGGTGGCTCCAATATGGCCCTATACATATGTCTAGCAGCACCTAATGATATGCTAGCATCAGGAGGGGTTAAGCAGCAGGTCTTCTCTGACCACCTCTACCAACTCTCCTATGGGGTCTATATCATAATGTCGAATGTTGACAAGTTCAAAGCACTAAACTTAGAACTTGAAAGTTCGAAGTGTAAAAATGTTGAAGGAGATTGCCATAGAGTGTGGGAAGGGAATATTTCCTTTTACTGCACTGTAGTGCAATCTCAGAGTTAGTATATTTAAGTAGTGGGGGGTGCAGGGGGGCTTGCCCCCTTGCATAGAGCGTTTTTTTTTTGTTTGTTTTGGGTTGGGTTTTGAGTGGGTTTGTTTTGACATTCAACATTTTTAGACTTCAAACTTTCAAGTTCAAAGTTTGAAGCTTTGAAGTTGTCAGGATTCGACAATCTATTATAGACCCCTCCTATGTGGCAACTCACTCTCACAATGGCTTTGGGGAGAAGCAGACAATTGTTAAACTGGGGTAACCACATGACTCTTATCAACTATGTCGCCCTCATCCTGTCCTATATCAGAGAGCACTGTCATGGTTATGTGTAGGCATACTGACTTTATCCAAAATATGGGAAGGGGGTGTGGAAGCCACACCCACAGTGTCAGGCTGACTCTCTGCACCCACAGTCTGTGTCTATTCTTCACCATCATCATCAGAGGCTACAGATACTCTGATATCTGGTGATAGAAGTTCTACAGTGCCATTGTCAAGGTCAACTATGATAACAGGCAATAAATACAACAAACAGAGAAATAGAGAATAATATTAATCAAAATATTTTCTTACATGAAAGGTATGTTAAAATATGATAGATGGCAATGCATCAAAAATGTTGCTCTCAGTTAGATCCAAATCTACCTTATATACAGTAAAAACAATAACTAAATATATGCTTACCATGTTGCGGTGGCCTTGCAACATGCAACCCAGATGTTCCTGTATGTAAGAAAGGGAAAGGAGAAAAGGCTGATGAGTATCACACAGCAAATGAAACAAAAAACAGAGAACAAGCCTCCTTACATGTGCAGATTAAGAACATTCTCATACAAAAAATGTACTGACCAGTTGAATTCCCCCAAACACATCCCTATCTCTCTATTACTGTATCATCTGACTCACTTATTGCTGTCTCTCTGTATATGAGACATACAAGATATATGCATCTAAAGGTATAACAATGACACTTACATTTTGCATACCAGAAAGTTCTGATTGAGATACTCTGGGTCTGTCATCTACATAGCATCAGCATCAACATCAAAGATTCTGTGTGAACCCTCTGTCTGGATCTCTGACAGTGGACCGTAACTCCTCTGTTTCAGTTATGGTGTTATGGTGGCAAGACCACCTCCCATAGCCACCTGTTCCAGGACAACCGCAGCCACCCTATGTCAAGTAGAGGTTATCATATCACATGTCCTGTGTAGCAGCTGGGAGTGTTTTCTCCCATGCACTCCAACAGCACTGATATCATCGACCACCTGATGCCATCCTATCTCAGGCAGATTGGTAATCTCTACCTCTCCCTAACATAAAATCTCTATGGTGATGTAAGGTCTGGATAATGACTTAATTTTCTGCATCAGTGAATGGTAGCTTGTGGGTACATATTTCTTCTTGGGTGACATATCCATGTATGAGATGAAACAGAAAATAGACACAAAATTAAATATAAATAATACACAGACAGGATGGCTGTGAACTCAATGATATATGAATGTATGCATCCATCATCCATTCAGCAGTTTAAAAGGTAATGTTTCCTGTGACTGCACAGTGTCAAATCCATGGCCTCAAGCTAAATGCCAAAAAGTGCATTGTCATCCCCTTTGGTAAAAACTCTGTACCCATGAGCTACCACAAATGTGGTAGTCTACTTAACACCGGAAGTGTGATAAGAGACCTAGGGACACAGGTGGACAGTAGACTCTCCTTTAATAATCACATTGCCACAGTTGTCAGGAAATCATTCTACGTGGCACACCTCATCACAAAAGGTTTCTCATCCAGGAAAAAAGAGGTCATTGTTCCCCTCTACTCATCACTCATTAGACCCATATATAGAGTACAACGCCCCTTTTGTATGTACCTCACAAGACATCTACAACAACTGGAAAGGCTGCAGAAATACCTCACAAACAGGGGCGGCTCGTGGCATCGGACTGCCGGACTGCAGCCCCCTCAGCTAAAAAGTAGTAAAGTGTTTTAAGTGTTTTAAAAAATGTAAAAAAAAAATACCTTTTTTTGTACTTTAAACAAATTTCGAGTCCGCGACTCGGAAGTATGCGCATGCACATTGCGCGCTTTAACCGCCTCGGCTGCTGCGGTTTTAAACAACATTTTTGTTTTCATTGCAGCCTGGAGCAGTAATGAAGGCATCATTGTGATGCCCAGAAGTCTATGCGTTTCCAAACCGCATAGAATTGGAAGGGGCTCAGACTGCGACGTCTGCAGGCATGTCATGACGTGCTTGCTGGGCTAAATGCTGCTGATTGGTTGTCGCTCTCTTCCCGGGCTTTATGTGCTGGGAAAAGAGCGAGAAGCAAACAGTTGCAGCCAGTTTCGGCTGTGAACTTGTCACTTGTGTGGTGTGGTGGATTTTATTTGCTTGCCTTGGCGGCCTAGTTTCGTTCGCTGGATTTTCAGCGGCTTATACAAGGTAAGTACCGAACATAGATTGAGCAAGCAAAAGTGAAATAAAACCATTCAAGAGATTTCATTCTCCCCTTACTGAAGTGTTTGCAGAAGGAGACAGTATTGTGGAAGAGCAGAAGGAGATTGAATTGGCATCTAAAATTGCAGGAACTCAAGATAGTTGCTTGCTTTTCTACAAAGCTTATCATTTTTTTTATTTATCAAAGGCTGGTCAGATAAGGATTATTTCTGACCCATAGTATGTTGCATTTGTGATTTGCATTTTGCTGACTTGGGTTTCAAGTATATATTACAATGATTTAAGCTTTGCAGCAGGTTAAACATTCTGTAAAAACACAAAAACTGACACTGGTCATTTACCTTGTTGGAGTAGCAATGTGTAAGCATAGTACAATATCCAGACCTCTCTCTAAATATATTACTCATTGAGTTTTGTTTATTGATCTCATTTTTGCTTGACTTAAGTGGCTGTAGAGAAAAGAAGAGTAACCAAAGAAATGTTTTACTTATTCTTCCAGTTTAGTGTTAGTGTATTTCTGACTGCTTTCTAGAGTAAATAGCCTGTGGAGCCTGGAGTGATATTTGGAGTTTTCTTCTACTCTTAATGTTTGAACATTTGACACAGTTCAGTGGGTGTGTTGTTGATTAGCTCTGTAAATCAGGAAGAAATTTAAAATACCATGGCCACACTTTCAGATTCATATATTAAATGATGATATAATATTTTCCTATGTTCTTCTACTTGCTTACGTCATACTACATGGTGGTGTTACATTTCAGTAACTGTTGAGATTAATCTTCCTCTACTTTTAATGAGAATGTATGATATAGTTCAGTTTTTCTTATGGTCAGTATAGTTTTATTAATTCATTGTTAGTGTGATGGCTGCTGTTTGTTAAATATGTCTATTATTTTCAATGACCTAAAACTAGATAATTGTCATTGATCACAGAGCTCTCTCCGTGGCCCTGCTAGTATTTTGAAAGACTGGCTATGGTAAAAAGACAAGGAAGAAGATAACTTGCCAATCCTAGTGTGTGCCCAAAATGGCAATAAGTGAGATTTTACATGAAACTGATTTTGCTATGCCAACTGCATTGCAAATGTTTTGCTGTGTACTAATCTTTGTTGTACATTGAGAAATAATTCAGAAGTAGTTATATACTTACTTTAGGATACATGAGGAGTTATATCCTTGTGACCTGGTAATTAATTTCTAAGGTTTATAAAGCTGTTAAGGAGGGAATGCTTACTCAGACTACTATATATGACTTTTCTGATCATTAAATATGTTAAACGAATGTTAGTGAAATCATTTTTCATTTAAACCCAATCTTTCTTATTTATATGCCCATCCTTTGACCTCAGGCTCACTAGCTCTTCAGTCTATCCTCTCTAGCAATGTGTTTTGGAGACAGTCAGGGGAATTAGTTTATTTAGGATATATTGATTGCTGTAGCTCATAATGTGTAGTTAGAAAAAATCTGTAAAGTTGAAAGGCTGTGAAATTAAGTTTAGAGTTTTTTCACATTTTTTACTTAAATAACTGAAATCATTAACAGAGAGTCTATATGTCTCTAGTGCATAACACATTGTTAATCTCATTTCAATTACCATGATAGAAATTAATTTATTGAATGTGTGCATCAAGAAGAGAGTTATTTTTGCCATATTACATCAATTAAGGGTGCAGATAGTGCTACAAAAAAATGGGAAAACCAACCATCTGCTGCAACTGACAGGACTGTTAAACAGGTTGTTGTTGTTGTTGTGTCTTTCAGCTTTTCCCGGTTAGGGGTCGACACAGCAGAAACTCCAGTCTGCTAATGATTGGTAGTTGATTTTTACATGCTGGGTTACCAGCCCTGATGCACAACCTTCAACGAAGATACGCCCATTCATGCATGTCTCCACACAGAAGATGCTCTAGCTGACAGTCGAACCGGACAGCGTCTTACTGTGAGGCAACAACGCTACCGCAGCACCACCACCGCGGGTCTAGCAATGTTTAAAATGTGTCCCTAGTTTTTGGGCTTTTGTCTCACCCCAATAAAGTTTGACTTTTTCCAGATTTCTTGTGCTGTGAAGTTGAAAGATACAGTTGAGTGTTGAGTAGATTTTACAAGGAGCTGACAGCTGCAGGGGAAGAGAAGTTTAGTGCTGCTTATAAGTCTACATTAATAGCACAACAGGTAGTGTACTTGCTTTTGATGCAGAAGGCTGTGGTTTCTACTCCCACAGGGGGTGGGTGCTGCCGTACTGAGAATGTCCTCTTTGGTGAAGATGTAGGCACTTTATTTGTAGATGAAACAATGAAATATAAAGTTGTTTGCTAGCACCAACCTCTTTATTACTTACATATCACTTTAAGATGGAATTTTATAGATGACTTTTACTTCTGCAGAGATTGTGCATGTTTAGTGATACTGGTGGATTGTAGAAGTTTGAGTAGACTTTTATGATGGAAATGTTCTCAATTGGGCAATTGTGTCAGTATTGGTGCATGCATTTTGTTTCATTGTTTACTGGAAAAAATGTTCAAAACAATACATTTATAACACCCTCTAACAACTGTACTGTATTATACAAGGAATATAATTTAATACAATCAGGAAAGTGTATCACACAGTTTACCTTCATGTGTGTGTATTGCACATGGTCGAACATCAATTGTTCGAAAGGCAGTGTGTAAAGTATGCAAACGCCGAACGGAAAAAAGTTAGAATGTGCAATGAGCGAATGCACAGTGATATTCGCTCAGTGCACATTCAACATTTTGGGGTGGATTGCACTACAGTGGGGATCGGAAAATGATCTCTTTCCCCACTGTGGTGCGATCTCGGAGTTAGAATATTAAAGTAGAGGGTGTGGGGGCTGCAGTCCCCACATAGGGGCTGCGGGGGGGGGCTTGCCCCCCTGCTTTACACTTCGTTTTTCTTTCGATATTTATGTTCAAAAATCAGTGAATCTGCTTTTCGATTTGCTGATTTTCGAACATATGGAATTGTCGCTGTTGTGACTTTCATGGTTACAATTCGCTCATATGAGCAATCGCACCACTGTGATTCGGTTTTATAAAGGTAAACCATATCACACAACACATGTATGTCTTATGTGCAAGGGGCCTATCATTTGAAAACAGACCAAAGTTAATCTTTATACTGGCCAAATGTATTTTCTTGAATGTGGATTTCAATGCTGTTTCAATGAATGTGAGTTTCAAGGGCAGAGATGTTTTAATGCTAAGTCTGTTTTCATTGCGAGACTGCATTGCATTGTTTAGCAGATGTCTTAATGTTTGTGCTGTAAAATGCAAAATAAAACTTTCAAATGAAATTTAAATAATTGTAGAAGTAAAGCAGTATGCACATTACAATGTTTATGGTAAATGGGGCGAAATAGACAAGTAGTGGGACATTGGAATGGCTGCAGGGGGAGGCTCCATTTGACCATGATTTTGTGAAGGGGAAGGGCGGCAAACTCAAAGACAGCCCTGGCTGAACTATACCAGATTTTCACAGAATGAATAGATTTTTGCTTCTTATTTTTGGTTTGTTCCTCATAACATGTGTGGTTTTCTAGCAAATTATTCAGGAATTAAGTTACTAAATAATGACAGACATTGAGTTTCAGACTTCATAACCTTCAGAAAAATGCATGCTAAAACAAGACCTGTTATTCTATCAACTTAGTTTATACAAGAGCAATATTTTGTACTGTTTGTATTTGGCCTTGTTCAGATTTCCTGCGTTAACAAGTTGAGAGGTACGTGCAAATAAATTGCTTTATAGAATTAGGCATATCCAAACCTCTCAACTGTCCCCAATTTGGCTCAAAATGTTGCTCTCCCTCTAATAATCCCTTCACAAAATGGCAATTTTGGAAGAAAACATGGAAGGTTTACAATTAACAAATAACTGTAATAATCTGAGTTATAGATTATTTCAGAAATGCATGTAGACTAATTTACTTTGTGAGCTGCTCAAGTTAACAGTACTAATATTAAAAAGTGTCCTTTCTTTGACAGTTTCCCAGCTGTATTATGTTGCTACTTTATATTTTTGCATCGCATTTTTGGTCCATTTTTTATAAAATTGTGTTTTATTGGCAAATTAGAGGCAAATCATTAAAGATTGAAGTTAGAAAATAATGACAGACATTTGAGTTTCAGATTTCATACCCTTCAGAAAATTCATACTAATGCAAGACCTACTATTCTATTAGAAAGTTTATAAGAGCAATATTTAAATATTGTCCTTATTTTTAGGCATTTGTCCCACTTCTGTGTATGGCTTTGTCCAGATTTCTTGCTCTGAGGTTGAGGTATGACAAATGTGTCAGGGCCATCACAGTCAGCCAGTGACATTTCAAATTGTGACATACTTGTTGCACCCCAGTCCCCCCATGTAGTGACTCTGGATGTGTCCAAGCAAGGCAAGGAGCAGTTATACAGTGTAAGTGTGCAGAGTATCCCACCATCCAAGATAGACAAGTACTACACTGGCTTTTTATCTGTCCTTGCTTGATTTTGCAGAATGTTCTGGTTTTCTGTCATATTTTTATACTGTTGATTTATGCTTCTTATTATTCAGAAAGTGCCTGTTGCTCTGTGTTTAAGTAGCAATGCTTTCATGACCATCTGGTAAGCTTGTCTGAGATTGTAAGATGCAAGTAAGCTTTAATAACCATACTGTTAAAGAATTACCCACATTGAAAGCCTTTTTGTTGTTGCCATGCAGAGAATACTTACATAACTAGATAACGTATAAGCCTTGGGTATTCAAATGCATATGACAGTATTTGTAATAAAGGACAGAATTACAGTATTTTAAGAAGTAAATCCTGAAGCAACTAGAAGCTCATTATCTTTGTTGGAGACTTGCAGTCATCTTTACAGGCTTTACCCGTAAACTAAGCAGAATGCCAATCTATCATGTGTGGTCCATAACCTGTGCAGTAATTTTTTAAGCAATTTATCCTGAGCTTGCTTCTTGTTTGCTGTTCATTTTTTACTTTGAACATGTTTTTCCCATGAAACAAGTAGATAGTTTTTGTCAGGCAGCAGGTCTTTTTTGGATAAGAAACATTTTTACAATTGGGGGTATCACAGAGATTGCTACTTTCAGCATGTTACTTGATACTTTTATAAAGCTGAATATAAATTATAATTAGAACTGCAGTGCAAAGAGAAGTGGTTTGAGTTGAGTGCTGCTTGTTTTTCTTATACTTGACTTTGACTGGCATTCCAGTAATGTATTTAAAAAGTATTTTTTTTTTTTATGCCTTGCAACCTTTTTGTTTCCGTCTAGATATTAAGTAAGCTGTCATGCAGCGAATGCATTTAAATATTTGTTTTTGTTCTACACTTCATTTTGTCTTGATTGGACTCTTATGATGATGGTTTGGCACACAGGGCAGCATATTTAATTAAAGTTCTAGTTTTTGTAGTTTTGAGTATAGCCCCTCCTCTTTCTAGCTGGCCACACCCCATCCCATTGGCCACACCCATTTAGCTGTCTCCTGCAGCCCCCCTTTGATTTAAAGTCACCAGCCGCCACTGCTCACAAAGAGGATTACCGGCCTCAAACAGATGCCCTATGCAGACCATCTAAAAAAACTCCAGCTTTACTCCATCGCATATCACCTAATCAGAGGCGATCTCTGCCTAACATACAAATCTATGTCAAACCCAGAGCTATTGGACATGCTCCACTTAAAGAAATCCCAATCCCTCCAAGCTACACCTTTAGGGTCCTAAGCCTTGCCACCACAATAAACAGAACATGCTGGAGGGATAGATTCCTGTCCCAGAGACTTCCCATACTCTGGAATAAACTACCTATCTATATCAAACAAAGCTCCTCATTAGCTCTCTTCAAGAAAAATCTTGATGATTAGATGGTAAATAGGAAATTCACCTCAGGGATCACCTGTGTGTCTCTGCTTGACAGGGGCACAGGAAAATAATTTTCTTGTGTGGCGAAAACCAGGGTACCTTTTTGGCTAAGCTTGTATAGGCCCTAGGGCCAATAGCCTAGTGCCTACCTATAGGTTCATAGGTTGGTACTAGGCTATCAGTCCTAGGGCGTATACAAGCCTAGCCATAACAATTCCCTGGATATTTCTTCCCACAATATTTACTTCTCTGGACCATGAACCTATGAAGAAGTTAGGACAGCTCCCCTTCCAGAAAATTAATAAAATAATAATAAATAACAGTTCTGTAATGCAGAGAACATGTATAACTGTGTAATAAATCACAGCATTAACAAAAGTAATTCATAATGTGCAAGAAAAAATGGAAAAAAAAACTATTATAGTGCCATCCTCACTTGTGTAGAAGGCAGCTAGGCAGATATCACAAACTTAACACATTTCTGTGTGCTAACAAATGTAAAAATACCTGAACTTGCTACAAAGTTATACTGCACTCATCTGCAATAATTGTTCAAATCCCAGTACAATAAAACCTAAAAAATATTGGTCAACTAGCATTCTGTAGCAAACTTTTTGTAATGCAGACATAACTGACATACATGAAGCTATGCCAATGGTAAAGAATAAAGAAAAAACAAAACAGAAAGAGAAATAAATGGTTTGTATTGGGCATTGTAATTCATGCTTAATATTACACTGAAAGCATTAGGTAAGAATTGCAACATACTTTGACAATAAAGCAGTGTAGAAGCTAGATATCTCCAAAAGTTGTATGTATTTAGCAGTATTGAGCGCTCTGGATCTAGACATTCTCCCCACTGTGATTAAAGTGCATTAGCTGCACAATTACATTGATATAGTGCAAAGTTATCCCTGTGAGCACTGTAAGTATGCAAAAGAGGTGTTAAATTATTAGTTAAATCATTCCTGAATACCCAATTTGCACTAAGTGCAGGAGCTAGACAATTTCAAGCACATGCCCTAGTACAGTAAGCATAGCATTGAGAAGTCTTACCTGTTAATGGCTTGTGGGTGTCTGTGATTAGTCTAATTTCAGGAACAATGGGTGTTTCACAGTCTCCCCTCTTTGATGTATAGTTATTGAGGGTGTGTTAGGGAGAAGAGACTTACCAAAAAGTCTGAAAGTATATTGAGTGAGTTAGGAGACCAACATCCCTAACATTTAAATGTTTTAATGACCACGGTTGCTGCCCCTTATTAAGAAATGTTGTGCATATTCAAGGGAGTTCATTAAGCACCGATACAGATACCATAAGCAATAAAAATGAGACTACATTAATCTTAGAAAAGCATAGATAAGGGAATGGGGCACCATAAAGAAAGAGAAATACACCTGCAGTGTTTGCACTCTTTGGTAAATACTTTGTGAATACAGATGTATAATAACTATTGCCAATACCCCAATCATCCAGACATTTACTGGCAAACAAGAAAGGACACCTTTCATAATTTGTTTCTGTTGCACTTCCATTGTGACGTGATACAAAGTCACATTCTGAGTACAACTAAAAACGTTGTCTCCTTGTTAATATATGTCAATGTCTATGACAAGTATGGGAAATAATCTGAAGTGATTGTTCTTTATACCCAGGCTTGATGGTTCAAATTCATACAGATTCCTATTGCAGACTACACATCAGAAATGTGCATTTAAAGCATGTTTTATTTATTTATTTTGACATTTGTTGAATGGGTTAGTCTGACTGGGCAGAAGCCATTTTTCAGCAGAGACCCAGGGAGAAAAGTTCCAGCAATATATGTTAAGCAGTTACATCAAGTGACAGGCAGTATGATACAGCCATTCACAATCAGAATAGTGGAAAAAAAAAGATATAGACAGGAACAGATATAACATGACCTTGAGGCAAATCTACAACTTTGTTATGAGTCAGTTTTGAAGTCTCATACAGAGAGGTGGATATGAGCAGAAGGGTAATACTGACTAGAGCAGTAGATGAGTAATCACAAAGTTTTGTGTGTAAATTATGGGACAAGCTGGAGAGGGTAGGGATGGAGGGCTGGGAATTTTATGTTGGGTCATTGCATGAGCAAGTCTTAGTGTTAAGCAGTTAGAGTTTTAGGGATTTTTTTCAAAATGTTTTGTTATTTTTTTCCTGATCATTTGCATGCCATTTGGCATTGAGCTCCATAGACTGGCAGTGATCACTAGCAGTGAACAGCAGTTCACTTCACAAGGTAAAAACTGACAAATTTAATTTGGAATCGCACTGGCCCAGTAATCAAAGAGCCTCAGTCCTCACCACTAGCACCAATGGAGGATGTACATTGGGAGGATGACAGGTACACACACAGTGTTTCCAGATGCAGCTCTTTGCATCAAATGCAATTTCCCTTAAGAGC
This sequence comes from Protopterus annectens, assembly GCF_019279795.1. Taxonomy (NCBI): domain Eukaryota; kingdom Metazoa; phylum Chordata; order Ceratodontiformes; family Protopteridae; genus Protopterus; species Protopterus annectens. Next base: position 1,328,656,138 of record NC_056729.1, on the reverse strand, counting down.
ACACAGAGACCACCATCAGTCTGGAGCTGGTTTCTCTCTCTTTTCTCCAGATCCCCAATAAGACTCCCCAGTGTCACAGTTGAGATCTCAGCTGAGTGGTCAAACCAAGATCTCCAGCACCATCTCTGTCCAACCAGTGCTTTTCGTCCCTGCCCAAGTAGCTAACACACACACTCTTGGAGATTTGTTTTGCACACACACACACACACACACACACACACACACACACACACACACACACACACACACTTGGGAATGTTTGGCACAGGTTTACTCGCTATGCCCCCTTCCGCCCAGACTATAAGGTAGTTATTACTGCCACCAGTCAACTCTTTATCAGCTATGTTAAGGCCCTTATCAAAGGGTGTCCAAGCTTATTATGTAATGTTAATACAAATGGTAGTTTGACCAATAGCAAGGCTATTAGGAGTGGCCCACAGTGTCCCCAAATAAATATGCAAGTATTCTCAGAACTTAAATATGTCTGACAAATATCAGCCACAATGAAATAATAAAAGAACAAGAACATACTCAGTATATAATTACAGTTACAGGAATCACAGGAAATATTTAAAACAACATTGGAGGACAGTCTCAAATAAACAAAAAAAAAATCTAAGCTAAGCTTTGCTATATTCCTGACTATATCTAAAAGAATGATGCTGTACCCTGGTCCACTTACTTCAGAGCAAACAAGGCAGATGTGGTGAATGAGTCTTCTTGTCAGGTCAAAGATGAAATACAGAATGAACCAAAAACAAAAGAGGATGAACCAAACCACAGCCGTCAGCAGATAAAAAAGAATTCTGTTTAATGGTAAGCGCTTTCACAACACATCACGCTGCTTCATCAGACACACAAGAAATGCAATGCCTTACTTTTAAACTAAAAACAACCAATAAAATCATTTGTTCAATTGCATGGGGTAATAAATGCAATCCTTGTTCACCTTGACTGGGAGGGTGGAAAAGGAAGCAATCAAGTAGGTGTGTTTGAGAATATCCCTGCAGATGTCCAGACAAGGAATGATTTGGTAATACATTACCTTGTGTGCATGCAGTTACATGCAGTCAGGCATGGAGAGAAACATGTGGGTCTGGTAGCCTGAGGGAAACCCAGACAGAAGCAGACTTGAAACCAGGACTGGTGTGGTGGTTACTTCAGAGAGGGAGCTATGGTGTAGCAATCAGACTGAAGGTGAGCCACAGCTACTTGTGGGTAGTGATGTTCCCTTGGCCAGAGTGACTGCAAGGGCAGAGGTGAGTAGTAGTACCCCGGCTAACAGTGAGGCACCACTGTCAGAGAATACAAGACTTGCTGTGGAAGGGGAGCTGGAAAGGGCTAGAATGAGAGCAATGAGACAGGCTCAGTACTCGGACACTACATTACAAGGCCTGGGAAAGGTAGCTAATGAGGCACCTGATTCTCAAGGGAAGGGAGAATCTGTATACCAGGATGAAGGGTTACTATATAGAGACTGGACCCCTGACGGAGGGTTACAGGGTGAGAGAATGCAGCAGTTGGTAGTGCCCAGAGCTCACCATCTGGCATATCTAGCCGTAGCATACGATATTCCCTTTGCAGGTCATATGGGCATAAAGCATACAAAGAGATGGATTATGCAGAACTTTTATTGGCCTGGGACTTCCAGAGATGTAACAAGGTACTGCAGGTCCTGTGACAGTGCCAAAAGGTAGGCAAGGCAGAAGACAAGGTCAAGGCTCCTTTGATGCCTTTGCCTGTGACCGAGGAGCCATTTCAGAGGGTAGCTATGGATATTGTGGGGTCTCTGAGTACCCTAAGTTCTGCAGGGAAACAATATATCCTAGTGTTAGTAGATTATGCTACCATATACCCTGAAGCAGTGGCCCTGTCCTCCACTGAGGCAGAAAAGGTGGCAAATGCTTTGTTAGAGATTTTCAGCAGGGTAGGTTTCCCAAAAGAAATTCAAACTAACAGAGGTGCCAGTTTCATGTCAGACTAGCTGGCTTGCCTGTGGAAGCACTTTGGGGTGAAATACCTAAAGACCACCTCCTACTATCCCCAGACTAATGGTCTTGTTGAGAGGTTAAACTCTATACTCAAGACCATGCTACGGGAATTTGCAGACCAGTTTAAGAGGGAGTGGGACAAATATTTGCCCCATCGGTTGTTTGCTTACAGAAAGGTGCTCAAGCTAGAGAGTATGCTGTAGGGGCAGCAGGTTATGGTTCTCATTCCTGTCAGACACAACAAGCAGGCAGATTGGGAGGGAACCATCAAAGTGGTAATTAATGTCAGTGATATAAACTACATGGTAGAACTGCTAGGCAGGAGGCAGGGGCATAAATTGTACCATGTTAACTTGATGAAACCTTACCAATGATAGAGAGGCTCCTGTGCTGAGTATTTGCAGTGGATCACAGGAGGAGTCTGAGGGGGATCTGGTGATTGATTTCCTCAGTGAAGCTCAGACTGACACATCAGTGGAAGGGGTAGCAATGTCCCAGCAGCTATCCCCTACCCAGGTTCAAGAAATCCAAGCAGTGTTACAGGAATTTGTGGGCATGTTCACTGGGAAACCAGGGTGCAGCCACCTGGTGCAGCACCATGTGGCTACAGGACCCCAGAGGCCTATTAAGCAGGCCCCTTATAGGGTGCCTGAGAAAGCCAAACAGACTCTGACAGAGAAGATAAAGGAAATGTTGGAACTAGGGGTAATCCAGGAGTCCAACAGTCCCTGGGCCTTCATAGTGGTGCTGGTACCAAAGAAGGATGGCAGCACCAGATTCTCTGTGGACTACAAGAAATTAAATAGTCACACATATTCAGATGCTTACCCAAATGCCTAGAACAGATGAAGCCCTAGAGGAGTTAGTTGGGGCTAAGTATCTTACCACTATTGATTTTACCAAGGGTTACTGGCAGGTGTCCTTAACTCCCAGCGCTAGAGAGAGGTCAGCCCTTGTGACTCCTTTTGGCTTGTATGAGTTCACAAAAATGTGTTTTGGGATGAAAAATGCCTCAAAAACTTTCCAGAGGCTGGTAGATCATATCCTAGTAGGACCAGAGGTCTGCTACCTGGGACATAGATTAGGGAGTGGTAAGATCAGGCCAGATCCTGCCAAAGTGAAAGCCATTCAAGCATGGCCTGCCCCTGTTTCCAAAAAGCAGGTGAGGACATTCTTAGCCATAGCTGCACCCCTCACAGACCTGACAAGCAAAAATAGGTCAGATAAGGTAGGGTGGACCCCAGCATGTGAGCAGGCATTCCAGAAGCTTAAAGGAGCTTTGGGAGGACTCTCTGTGTTAGCCAGTCCAGATTACAGCAAAGAATTTGTTATGCAGATGGATGCTTCGAACCATGGGGTGGGGGCTGTACTCAGCCAGTTTCCCTCAAAAGGAGAAGATCACCCAGTGGTATATCTAAGCCATACACTCCAACTCACTGAGAAATGCTATGCAGCTGTAGAAAACGAAGACATAGCCATAGTGTGGGCACTGCAGAAACTTCAGCCTTATCTGTATGGAAGGAAATTCACTGTAGTTACAGACCACAATCCCTTAACATGGCTACATCGAGCAGGTTGCAGGCATGTGATAGGACAAAGCAGCACTGTACTGGGGTCAGCAATGCCAAGGCAGCTGAAATCTGAAGACAGGGAATGAGATAATATATTCTCAGATAGGCTTAACCCTCTTAAGCAACATTTCTCAAGGGTCACTTGAAAAACTAGCTTGAGTCTTTGATGGGGAGAGAAATGTTATGAAAGGAGATACTGCCAGCCTAACTATCTGGAATTTTGTAAATAATTAAAAGTCATTTATGAATATCAACAAGATTCATATGCTTGTTTTACAAATGTATTAGAACTGTATGTTACATGCATATCAAACTGCTGGTACAGAAGTGTGTACTGAAAAGGATTTGTAAAGTACTGAGCTTAAAAATGTAACCACATTGTACTTTAATGAATTAGAGCAGCAGTATACCTGCACTATTGTTTAGATGTATATATTTTAACAATGGAAACTGAAACACAAGAGATTAATTTCAGAAAAAAACAGCTGAAATTAAATTACTTTATGACAGCAAGAGACAGGATGTCTATACTAGGGAACTCTCTGTGTTGTCTTGAAAGAGAAATAATTACTAGGTTTGAGATGTGGAAGTGTTTTATTGTTTTATGACTTCCAGGATCTGCCTTAGCTCTAACAAATGTCTGTATTTTCACAGGTAGATGCTAAATGCTACCAGCTGCATCAATAGTTGTTTTTCACCTGAGTTAGAGTCAGATGACAAGAATTGATGTCATTCTGCAAGCTATCCCAGCAATAATATTTGAGATATTAATTTAAGATCTTTGAGAGAGTCTGAGCATTCTGTATTTTGTAGGAGAACAAGAATGCGTTGCAGATAATTGGCTCAACCAACAACTCAATAAGAATGAACCAAAAACAAAAGAGGATAAACTAAACCACAGCAGGTAGCAGATAAAAAAGAATTCCATTTAATGGTAAGCGCTTTCGCAGCACATCAAGCTGCTTCATCAGACACACAAGAAGTGCAATGCCTTACTTATAAACTAAAAACAACCAATAAAATCATTTGTTTAATTACATGGGGTAATAAATGCAATCCTTGTTTAAAGGCATATACAAAAGCATAGGTTCATAGATTAGTACTAAGCTAACTGTCCTTGGGAGCCATCTTAAGCCTAGCCAATTATTTCTTGTGAGACTCAAACCCTGTACCTTGTGTTTGCAAGGCAAACACCGTAACCATTAGGCCACCCTCCCAACTCTCTCTACCTCTAGCATATCTGTAATCAGTTTAAAAATAGTCATCTAGGCAGTGAACATTTAGAAACATAAACATATTGCACATAAATGTGAAGAATTTAAAAGTAATAAAAAAGTAATAAAATACAGTAGTCATCTGGGCAGTCCCCTAGACTGTAAAACTGCCTTTATAGAAACTTTGTCATTAATATCTCTTCCCATGTTAGCTCTCATCCTTATAATCTATTCTAACTCTGCTGTCTCTGTTTTATTTCTGATGTCTCCCCCACTTTCATTCTTGGGGATTATTTCCATCACCATGAACTTGAATGTGTGTGTATGATTGTGTATAGCTACATGTTTGGCAAAGGCATTAGATTCAGCACTGCTAGATATATCATACAGATGTTCTTTCATGCGTCCTTTTAATGTACGATTTGTTTTGCCTATGTAGAATGAATAGCATCTACTACAGTAATCCAGATAGACAAGGTCAGTTGTATTGCATTCCACTGTTAACTTAAATTTCCATACTTTACCAGTGTCTGGGTGAGTGAACTTACTACACGTGTCTAAATGTCTACAGTAATTACATTTTTTACATGGAAAAGTGCCCCTCCTGCCACTATCAGTCCTATTTATAAAAACATCCCTCAGCCCACATAGTAGCCTTTTCAAAGATTTCTTATTTTTGTATGTATAGCTAGGGCTGTCTCCTACTATATCCCTCACTTTATCATCTGTACATAATACATCCCAGTATTATACAAAAATAGCCTGCAGTAACCTTATATTACTGGAATAAGTTATGGGTATATGCATAAATTCCTTACCTTTATTTCCCTCACTATTATTGACAGTAATATCTGAGAAGTAGGGTCTATCCCTTTCCACCCTCTAGTCAGGTATTTGGGAAAGCATACCAGTAACTTCCCCCTCATTATAACCTCTGTCCATGAACTTGTCTTGAAGATTCTCAACTTCATCCTTAAACCTCTGATCATCTGCCACTAATCTTGAGGTTCTTAGGCCTTGGCCTTTGATAACATTCTTAAAAATGTGGCCTGGATGCATAATTTGCCTGTGGAGGTATGAGGTCCTATATTATTCTTTCCTGTGGATCTGTGTATCGAATCCCCTTACACTATCCCTTGTTAGTCTTACATCTAAAAAATCAATGATGTTGTAAGAACTACTGATAGTAAATTTAAGGAATTCAGTGCTGTTGTTTAAATTTAAGGAATTCAGTGCTGTTGTTTATAGCCTCATGAAACTGCTTCAAGGTATGCTCATTACCTTCCCACAGCAAAAACAGGTCATCGACAGAATGCCAATAAAAAATTTACTGTCCTGTCCTCTCATGCAGATGCAAGTAATTCTTTTCCCATGCAGCCATGACAATGTTGGCGTAGCTATTGGCACAAGAAGTGATCATAGCTACGCCTTCTATCTGCCTGTACAAGTTGTGTTCAAACAAAAATACATTATGTTCTAATATTAATTCAACAAATAAAAAAGCAACTCTATAAAACCAGAATCATATGATGCATTATCTAGTAAATATTGTTTAAATATTTCAAGGCCAATACTGTTAGGTATGCTAGCAAAAAGTGACTGCACGTCTAGAGTAACCATTAAATAGCCATCACTAATCTGTTTGCTGTTAGTAAATGTATATAAATCAGTTAAAATTTGTTTGGTGTCCTCAAGGATATATGTATTCCTGCCAAAACTGTTTTAAGATGCTTTTCAACAAAGATACTCAATGGCTCAGTGCACCACAATTAGTCTCATGGGGGGTAGTGTACAATGTTTATGAACTTTTGGTAGTCCTTGTATGATTGGTATTACAGGTTCATTAACAACTAAACATCTAAAGAGCTCAATATCTATAATTCTACATTGCAAACATTCATACAAACTGTTATATGCATTCATAGTACATTGTTTCACCTTCAAAAAATCAACTTTGTCATACACTTTAGGGTCATTCAGCATCAAGCTCATGGTATCCTTCTGGTACCAGTAGCCCATAATTACCAAGGGCCCTCCCTTGTCAGCTGGTCTTATAAATGATGAATTGTCTGTCTGTAAAACTGACAGGGCTTGCCTTTCAGAAAAGTTCAAGTTTGAAAATTTAGCTCCCCTATTACAGTTATCAAACAAGTTATATATCTCTTTAGTACAAACTTTCTCAAATGGTTCAACTACCGCATTGTTTTTAGGTGTGAAAGTACTGCTTTTATGGAACACTATTGTATATGTCTTCAAACAAGGACTGCACTTATTACTCCATGTAATTGAACAAATTATTTTATTGGTTGTTTTTAGTTAGGTTAGGTGTTGCATTTCTTGTATGTCTGATGAAGTAGCTTGATGTGCCGCGTAAGCACTTACCATTAAACAGAATTCTTTTTTATTTGCTGCCTGCTGTGGTTTGGTTCATCCTCTTTTGTTTTTGGTTTACTTTTGTTCAGTTTTTGGTTAAACCAATTATCTACACCACATTCTTGTTCTTTTGCACTCTGGATAGTACTCACTGAAGAAAATGCACCTGTCAGGTAACTGTCTCTGTGACACAATGTGTAAGTGCAGTGATCCTCATTAAACACAGCAGATGCTGGGTTTAAATACAGTGAAGTGATTATTTTTAAGACAGGGGTCTGAATACATATTTACATATATTTTATTGGTTCTACCTGACTTCGTCGACAGCGCAGAAGACCGACATCGGAATCCGGAGCTCCAGAAGATCGAAATCGAAGAAGACCGACACGAATCGCGAGTGGCAGAACATCGACAATGCAGAAGACCGACACGACGGATGACAACACCAACGCCGAGGATGCCGACATGGGGAAAGGCTGTGTGAGTATGCGGTAGTGACGGACGTTAGGGTGCGAGGCAGGTAAGTGTGGAGATTGACGGTCTGTGGGGATAGGGGTGGGTTAAGTGAGTTAGGGTTAGGGAGCGATAGGGGTGGGTTAAGTGAGTTAGGGTTAGGGAGCGATAGGGGTGGGTTAAGTGAGTTAGGGTTAGGGAGGCGATAGGGATGGGTTAAGTGAGTTAGGCTTAGGGAGCGATAGGGGCGGGTTAAGTGAGTTAGGGTTAGGGGCGGGTAGGTAAGTGTGCGATAGTGACGGACCTTAGGGTTAGGGTAAGGTTTAGTGTGGGCTTGTAAGGATTTTGGTGTGCTTGTGTTGTGTGTGTGGTTTGTGGAATGGGGATGTGTTTTGTTTTTAATTGTTATTGTGGTGTGTGCAGTGTATGGGGTTTCGTGTTTGTGTACCGTCGGTTATTTCGTTGTCGGTTATGTGTGGTTTCGTGTTTATGGACTGTCGAATATGTGGTGTCGGTGATGTGGTTGTCGGTGTTGTGTGGTTTCGACTATGTCAGGTAGAACCATTTTATTATATTACTGTGTTGCTATCTGAAAATCAACTATTTCTAGTGTTGCTAACAACTTGAAAGCTGTTGCATGCTGCCTTTAACATTACTTGGCAGTACATGCAGTTCTGATAATGTGTGCCAGAAATTAAAGTTCAGATGTGTCAAGGAGACATGAGAAGGATGAATGTGTCACTGTAATGCATTTCTTCCTCTAGTCAGTGCTAGGTATACCCTATGCTTGAATTAAAATTTTCTTTTAGCTTATTTTCTCTGTCATTTCTTATTATTTCTCTAATGCCTTTTGCATTTACTTATTGCTCAGCAGATCACAAACATCATTCACTGCTTAAGTGAAAAGTGAAAAATTTAGTTTAGGTGGCCTAATGTAGTAATAGCAAAGAAAAAACAGTCCAATAAACTCAGAAAAAAGAAGAACCCACCAAACTGGAACCAAAAAACTGTAGAGGGTACCAAACTGGTAATGCGTACGGAAACTGTCTCTAGTTTCCGAAATGCTGACAAATTCCAAAGGCTTGTAAATACAAGTACCAACTGTCCATAAAGTAAAAAAGCGTTGAATGCTGTTAGAAAACGCCAAACCAAGTAATTTCCAAAAGGATCTTTTATTCGACAAAGACAAAATTAGAATCCAAGGTAAACCAAGCGCTTTCGCCTGTGCTATGCCAGGCTTTTTCAAGGTTAAAATACAAATGTGGCCATGCTGGTTAAATACACAGGCTAATAAGCCAATTTAACAATTAAAATTCAATTAGCATCTACATTTAAAGTGCCAAAGTGCTACATCTTTCTGTATGAAATTCTAATGAAGCTATTGAATAAGCTTCATACACTGTACATTTCTTATGTATTACTAGTGTAAATTAATGTTTTTAATATTTTTAGTACATCTGCTTACTATAAAAATTAATTCATTGCTATTGAAATAAAACATAAAAAATAAAATGTAAATTATGTAAAATAACAAAAAAAAGTATCTAAATAATTAATACTTACATATACTTAATATAACATTCTCATACCATTTTGTACTGAAAGCGTTGTTATTATTAACTTATAAAAATAAGATGATTTAATTTACCAAAATATTTTGCATTTGTATATCAATATTCCATTATTTAATTCATATTTCATTTGATAAATTATACTTTTGTTTAAATAAAATCATATCCAAGTAAAAATTCAAATATACACAAATTCATTTATAACATTTTCTTTTTAACAACTTTTTTGCTATATTTCTTGTTGTATTTACGTTGAAGTTTACAAAGTGGACACAAAATAAATGTTAAAAAACACTTATAATTTGTTTCTTTTCACCTTTAGTATACTATTAATACTGATACTATCATTCATACCTGGGTTTTTGGAGGCATCTAATTTTAATTGCCAAATTAACTCCCTGGTTTCTAAATAACTTTCCCAATCAGTATCAGTATTAATAGTATACTAAAGGTGAAAAGAAACAAATTATAAGTGTTTTTTAACATTTATTTTGTGTCCACTTTGTAAACTTCAACATAAATACAACAAGAAATATAGCAAAAAAGTTGTTAAATAGAAAATGTTATAAATGAATTTGTGTATATTTGAATTTTTACTTGGATATGATTTTATTTAAACAAAAGTATAATTTATCAAATGAAATATGAATTAAATAATGGAATATTGATATACAAATGCAGAATATTTTGGTAAATTAAATCATCTTATTTTTATAAGTTAATAATAACAACGCTTTCAGTACAAAATGGTATGAGAATGTTATATTAAGTATATGTAAGTATTAATTATTTATATACTTTTTTTTATTTTACATAATTTACATTTTATTTTTTATGTTTTATTTCAGTAGCAATGAATTATTTTTTATAGTAAGCAGATGTACTAAAAATATTAAAAACATTAATTTACACTAGTAATACATAAGAAATGTACAGTGTATGAAGCTTATTCAATAGCTTCATTAGAATTTCATACAGAAAGATGTAGCACTTTGGCACTTTAAATGTGGATGCTAATTGAATTTTTATTGTTAAATTGGCTTATTAGCCTGTGTATTTAACCAGCATGGCCACATTTGTATTTTAACCTTGAAAAAGCCTGGCATAGCACAGGCGAAAGTGCTTGGTTTACCTTGGATTCTAATTTTGTCTTTGTCGAATAAAAGATCCTTTTGGAAATTACTTGGTTTGGCATTTTCTAACAGCATTCAACGCTTTTTTACTTTATGGACAGTTGGTACTTGTATTTACAAGCCTTTGGAATTTGTCAGCATTTCGGAAACTAGAGACAGTTTCCGTACGCATTACCAGTTTGGTACCCTCTACAGTTTTTTGGTTCCAGTTTGGTGGGTTCTTCTTTTTTCTGAGTTTATTGGCCTAATGTAGTGCAAACACGCTTAGTGGAATTGCATGGCTATCAGCACCATCAGTAGTACTCATCAAAGAAAATGCAGCTGTCAAGTAAATGCAATGACTTTAGATAAATAACACAGATGTTTGATTGTTCTAATCCAGCTAAAATATACTTTTATAAAGGATGTCAGAATCCCTATTTTCATATTTTGATTACAAGTGTAAAACTAAAGACAAATGATAATATTAAACATTTTTATTGCAAGTAATGTATCTATATTGCTTGCATAAGTGAACTTTTCTATTTTATATAGTTATCATTAATGATTCACATATAACCTTAAGCTAATTGGTGTACAATTTCTTAAACATGATAATGATGATATTTAATTTGAAATTCACTTGCATTAAGTATGATGTGCACATTACCTGCCTCATCATTTATCGTAGCTATGTGTTTAGGACAGTTATGTCTTCGGAAATATGTGAGTAATATACCCCAAGGTGTATTACTCAGCTCATGCATCTGGATCTACAGGAAATACATTTACAAACAGAAATACTGCCATTTACATAGGGCTGCATTCCCAGGAGTAATCAAAGTCACACAGATACAGTCTTGTCTGAAGTGTATCTCCATTCATTCTGAAACTGGTATATCTGTAATTACCAGGCTTAAAAGGGTAGTTGTCCTCTGGCAATGTCAAATAATAAACTAAGTTTCAATCCCATAGTTCAATCCCAGCTGTTAAAACAACAGTTTAACATTGTGCAAGTGCCAACATCACAATATGTTACATTTCATCCACTTTATCCTTGCAAACTGCAAGATTTAAAAGACATGCCATTAAGCATTTCATTGTTGAACATTGTAACCTGTATCAAAAGGATGAGCATCACTCAAGGCAAAGCTCAATGTCATGTTTCACATCTTCATTGATGTTTGATATAAGTAGTGCCGGCGTGTCTACCAAGGAATCCAAATGCTTTCAACTATGCAAATGCAGCTGGCAAGGCTGTGCATCTTTGAGCAGAACCAGTTACATGTGAGATCTGAAATGGTTGCCAAATCAGACATATCTTGTTAGGTTGACTTTTGAAGACATGGCTTACAGTGGACAGAATGGTACTAAATTTAGAGCATGGAAGTTGTGTATTGAGGAGTCCAGGATATTTGTGGCACTCCTTGTGAAGCACTACAACTTTAAGCTACTGTAGGGGGATACTACTGGGTCTCAATATAAGGCTGGAGCTTGAAATAGCTTAACTAAGGCTGTCTACCCTGCAATTGGCATTCTACACACTGAAGAATAATCTCATCACTGTTATAGTGGCCTTAAGAAGTGCAAGCAGGGCCTCCTAAGCCAATGGGAGGCTGAAGTTAGGACACCCCTGAGTTGTATAAGTATTCTGACCCATAACCTGTCTATGATATGGCATTAATTATATAAGCAGTCAATGTAGTTACTCATTTTGCTTTCATATATGTTTATTTTATTTTTGTACTGTATAGATGTAGAGGAAATAGCTGCAAACCATGAGGCACACCAGCAGAGAATAACTTGCATCAGAGATGCACAGGGTAAGTATAACTCAGGTCCATATTTAAGCCAGATAATTATTTTCAGTCTCTCAATCACTAGCATCTTGAGCAGGCATACCTCGGCCTTGACATCAAGCATGCATGGCTTCCCCAATAAATTTTGCTGCTTGCATTAGGCATTGAGAACACTAGCTTAACTGTGTGTGGGTTCAATACCCACACACCACAATTAGTTTTTATTATGGGATAGTATTTCTAAAATATTAACAGCAATAATATGTCAGGAACAATTCAAATATGGAAATTACAATTATTATATTTGAATGCATATATCCTATTGGCATAGAGAAATAAATGCAGCTTTTTCTTCTACCCTATCAGTGAGATTTCTGTATTTTATGAAACATTCATACCTTAATATCATATGTGGATGTGGAAAACATGTACAATACTAAATTATCATAATTGCTGATGTACTGCCCCCAAAATTATATTGAATAAATAAATTAATATGACATGCCATGAATCTAATTATCTTTTTTGTCTCCCCATCTCTCTCTCTCTCTCTCTGTCTCTCTTTTGTATTACAATGTATTAACATTCTTATGTTTGCAATCAAAATGACCAATAGCACAGAGAAGTTGACCATCTGCTGTGGCACAGCCTGCCTTACCTCTATAGATGGTAGCAGAGGCACCCAGCACTTTAGGTTCATAACCTGTCAGCATTGCCTCCACAACCTCTGCCCTACCTACTCCATCTGTGTATGGTAGTTGGTATAGTGGTACCCTCTGTGAGCAGTACCAGTGGAGGTGATAATTTTGTCACCCAGCAGGAGTTGACAGGACTGGTGGAGGATATCATGGAGAAGGATTTGGTGCATGTATTTGCAGGGTTAAAATGATCCTGCATTGGTTTGTTAAAACAATCTCACATGTGGCATTGACCCAGGCAGTTGATACAGGAGTCAGTGATGACAGTTCTGAGGGTGAGTACTAGATTCATGTTGTTCTCAAGCTGGACATGAGTGCACCTCCAATGTCTACTACCTATCTCCAGGCATGGTGTTCCTCAGCCTTTTATCTCAATCACCATCCCTGTCTATCTTGTATGTCCTGTATGTCTTTGCATGCTCCCTAATCTACCTTACATATCTTAACCTATCACTCCTAAGCACCTTCCACAACATTCCTCCCACTTCCAAAAAATGGGCACTTGTCCCACAAAAAAAAATACCCCAGGCATAGCTCTCCACTTCACCTATATGTGTCATCTTGGCACACTTGATTTGGTGCAATTAACCATACAACATTATTCCATTGTTGTCACCCATCACTGATGTAGTGGCACTCCAAAATCATAAAACTGCATATACAATTGTTCATTTATATTGTGAAGAAGTGAATAGCTATATTGCCCTCCCCACCCTCTTGCAAATTCCTGTATTCTTTCTCCTGTGTCCTTCCCTATGCTTGTCTTCCCCATTTTCATCACTGCCGTATCCACCCTTTCTCCACACATTTATTCTGTGCAAATCATAGATTTACACATAACACATATAACTATAAATGCCCCATGGAAATGGCTTCACTTATGTCCATGGCATTTTCAAGGAGGTTGGCATAATGCAACAATGCTGACTGATGGTGAACGTTTGTTAAATTCTTATTGCAAATGCTGATGATTTCAAATAACTCCACAGGGGTCTGTTTACTTTTGAGAAAATGTGCCAAAATCTGCTGTGCTATGGGAATAGAGTAAAGGTAGCCTAGAGACAGTACTGTGAAACAGTTAATGTAACAATTCTTAGGCTGTTTGATGTAATAAAGTATGAGTTGCTATGTGATGTGTTAAGACAATTACCCTGTTTGTAGACCTATGTTTTTGCAGAGAGCCATGGGTTCAATCACAGCTGAAGGTCAATTTATTATTCCCTGACATTTCATATTCCTATCATTTATTAAATTGTAAATATCAGTATTTCTCTCTGTATACAACATTTCATTAACTTAACATTAAATAGTACAACAAGACATTATTTTTAGAAATACTGCAGCCCCAACAGGGAGACTTATTAAGATTATGTTATCTTGCTTATGTCTTCATTTTTGTTGTATTCTCCTACTGTTTATTTCTCCCTAAAGCATGCACTTTATTATACAGTGTATGACAGATTAAATGATGATTTAATAAGTGAGTAACACACCATACAGATCTTCCTATATGTCCCAAAAAACATATTGTCAGTTTTTCTTCTATGCATCTGTCTTTCTTTCTCTCTCTGCTCACCTCTTCTGTTTCAATAAGTTGTCTCTGTATTTCAGATGAGTTATTTAAATGTTGTGAAGTAATAATTCCTTTATGGTGTGATGAGATAATGCTGACAAATATAAATAGATTTTTCATTACTTTTGAGGGTTCTAATCCAGCCACTAGCAAAGTGCTACTGACTGTTTTGGTGCACTATTTTATGTGTACCTGTTGGCTACATATTGTTATGAGCCACTATTATCCTTATTCTGTCATAAGCTAATTTGTTCCTGGCTCCATCTAATCCTGTCACTGTATCTTCTCCCTTCTGTATTATTATTCATGCACCTCTGCATTTTTGCAATACCTGCCGCTGGACAATAAATTAAACTAAGTTTAAACGGAAGTGCACCACTTATGGCAATATCTTGTGATTTTTTTTTTTTTTTTGCCTTCGGATGCATTACTCTTTTGTGCTTTGCCCTGTTTTGCTTAGCTATGTTTACTTAGTTTAATGTACTTTTCAACAAGCTGACTAGCTGGATGTACACATTGCAGTGGTCAGTATGGTAATGAAGAGGAGTACATACATTCTCATTTGCTGAAGTCTGCTGTCAGATGTCAACCATCACAAGTATTAATTCCTGTGTGGTGTGCTTAGATAATATTCTGGTATAAACGTTTTTCTTGGCATGCTTTAAAGGTTCAAATTAAGACGGGTGAAAAAATGTTTTAGAATGATTTGTATAACTTTTGTGGCTGTAAATGTTGATTACACCTTTCCTTGATACACCATTTTCCTGTTGCTATATTAATGTGCCTGCTCTCTAATGTGAAGCCTGTCTTGTGCAGATCTTGCATGAATAATTATGCTAATAAATAAAAAAATAACATAACACAAATATGTGCAAAAATGATACCTGAACTACTGTGCTAGTATGTCTTTATTGTCCAATTCTTCCGACGGATGCTGTGTCACCCAATAAACCTATAATTCACAATTGTTGCTATAACCCATGTTTCAACCAAGAATAACATGCTTAGTCCTTCAAGTGTTTCATAAAACACCTGTAGCATGCATATAATGATTTACCAAATACAACTGGCACAACAAATGTGTGAATCATGACACCTGACACGACCACAAAAAATGTAATTTCTGTAGTCCATCAGATTAATACATGGTTGTATGTTTATAATGCTTTTTTCACAAAAGTCAACACAGACTACTGCTAATTCCTATTCGATGTCCAACACTTCAAGATATGATTATGCATGCACTAATACTTTGCCATCAGCAGCACAATTCAGCTTGACAGTGTTGCACTGCTGGCAGATAGTAAACTAAAATAGAATATCAAACAATTATTGGTATAGGCTGCACAATGTTTGTATGTCTATTTTAATTTTGTCAATAGGTTATCTAGGTTTCAGAGTGATGTTGACTCAGTTAATTCACTCGGTTAATGTATGTCTGCCCTCTAATGGTTAGACTTCCAACTATGTTACAAGTAAACAATAATGCTTGACAGGGTGTGTGTTAATGTGTAATTAATGCCCACCCAGGGGTGTTGTGAGGCCCAATGCCGTAGACGGAGGGCCTCTACACCCCTGGAAGGGCATTGATTACACATTAACACAAACCCTGGAGGGCATTATTGTGCTTAGACAATGGGCTCACTGTAAAATTGTTGTGTTTTACTTGTTTATTTATTTTTTTAAGGACTATATTATTTTTTATATATATTTTTTTATCTAAAATAGTTCCTCAGCCTTAATGGTGTTGGAGGAAGCATTTTATATCAAATATTTATAAAAAAAATAATATAGCCCTTAAAAAATAAGTAAGTGAAAGAACAATTTTACCTACACCCCATTTTCTCTCACATTCACACATACACAGTCTTTTGTTTTGACACATGTACATATACATACACAAACAGACTTGTCTGCTTTCATTCATACACACATTCACTCACACAAGATCTGTCTCACCCTCTTTTTCAGTATCTCAGTCTGCAACTGCTTTCATACAGGCATTCAGTCTCACTATCTCTTGATCTGTCTCACAAAGTCTCCTCTGCTTACATACATGCACTCACTCACATCACACATCACTCTTGCTTTCTGTCTCACTCTCTGCATTCTTCTCTCTCACATACACACAGACATACACACAGTCTCTCTGCTATAATGCACCCATTCACACACACATGCAGATAGAAACACACACACGATCACTCTTTCTCTCTCTCTTTTACATACATGCATGCATGCATACAGTCACACTTGCTACATTTTCTTTTTTTTTCTTTTTTTTTTTTTTTTTATTTTACACTCGCTAAACCGCAAAAGCACTGGTTAGCAAGTGTAAAATAACAGCTCACTCTCACTGACATGCAAGCATACACTCACACACAGACATAAACACACACACACACGCAGACACATACTTACCTTTTTTCTTAATGTTTTACACTCGCTAAACAGCAAAACTGCTGCTTAGTGAGCATAAAATAATGGCAGCCGTTCCATTTCTTCAGTCTGAACTCCACGGCGGCTTGATAAGCAGCCGTGAAGCGGCGGACTTGTTCTTCTGAGCAGGCATTACTGTACATTAATACCCTGCTGGAAAATGCTCGTTCTCCAATCAGGTATTAATGTACAGTTTGCCCGTTGTCTAATTATGATTAACCAACTCACACATAATCCATCACTGTTAATCTGCAGTGCACTGTCCTATGTAGCACTTGTCTGTTTGTCTTGTCAATGCACATTTTGCAAGTATGAGATGAGACCAGTTAGCAATCATCCTGGAATAAAGTGGCAGGAAGGTTTGATTGGTAATCCAGTGGTTTACAACTCTGAACTTCATTGGCATCCCACACTGTGAAATAGGTACGACCCTCACAGTAACACAGTGTACATGAAGAAAAGTTATCTAAATCTTAGTAGAGATGTATGTAATTACATGGGACAATCACAGTGTTTTTACATTGTCATGTGCACAAATATGCATTTGTTTCAAAACCTGTGATTCACAGTATCTGCTGTTATAAACAGTGGATTTTCAACAAATACAAATGTGCTTTTTCACTTATGCTTGCAACTAATAATGTGTTCTCTAGATTGTGTAACTAAATAAGTAGGAGGTTTGATGCTCAACATGGGAAACTTGTGTGTGCAACACTTGGTGTTGTATCTACTTCCCATGTAGCAAATGCATTTAACTTTGCACACTGCTCCTTTAGCCCACTTTTAACAGAAACATCCTCTCTGCAACACATTGATGAGGTCATCTTATCAAAAGTGCACTTTTTCCCCTAAAGACTCAAACTTCTCCTGTGGCATTTGCAACTAGTACTATGCTCTCTAGATTGTATAACTGGGTAGGTAGGAGGTTCATTGCTCAATGTGGTGTACTCTTGGGTGTAAGTGGGTGTATAAAGTCAGATGACCATGTCCTCCAACACAGCTGTGTTCAAATTCTACTCTGGAGAAAGATTTTAAGCTGCTAGATGACTCCACCATCCTATTATTGTACCGTTTACAATCATATCTTCTGTGTAACACATTGATGAGGTCATTCTTTTTTAAAGTACATTCTCACACTTTCAAAGTCAGACTTCTCCTGTAGTGCTTGCATTTCTTACACTATTGTCTAGAATGTGTAAATAAATAAGAGATTCAAATACAGCAGTGATTAACTTCTATGACTGTGTTTGTAAATTAATTCAGGATTGGTTTATACACAGATGCACTGGCAACATTTATAACCCCAGATGGCTGTTGGGAGGTTGGCCTAATGGTTAAGGTCTTTGCTTTTCAAACACAAGGTGCAGGGTTTGAGTCTCACAAAGGATAATTGGCTAGGCTTAAAATGTCTCACAAGGGCAGTTAGTCTAGTACTAATCTATGAACCTATGAACCTATAAATGTATTTTACCACACCCATCTCCTTTACAATATATTGCTGATGCTGTCTGTTCATAGAAGCTGTATAACTTTCTTATACTCAGGATTCTCCTGTGGATTTGGCTGCTGATAATACACATTATAGATTTTATAACTAGATAAATAGATGGTTCTAGTCCACCCTTGCTTAAATAGTGTAACTGCAATTACTGTCATACACAGTTGGCTACTTCACAACCATCTTTATGTACACTTCTACTTATGAGATGGATTTGCAGTGGTACAGCATTACAAAAACAAATCCTAGCATCCCCAGAAAAAAATAACTTTTTGGTGACACAGTGGTTACATAATGCTACCATATTTGCATTACCTCACAGTTGAAGTGCAACTTCTTCTGTGGTGCATGACATTGATACTGTGCTTTCTACATTGTGCAGCTATATAGGTAGGATGTTAAACGCCAGCTGTGAGTGTGTCTTTCACTCTCAGACTGTGTATACTATTCTTCAAATACACATATGATGTGTAGCTGTACAGTGTTATTGTGCCCTCAACAACTTTTTAGCATAAACATATAGCTAATAAATAGTGGGGATGTCATCCAGTAAATTGTGCACTGTCACAGCCATAATGCAACATGTTGTGTGGCACTTGCAATTCAAGCACTAATCTGTAGCTTGTGATCTTTGATATTAGCTCAAATCCAGCCATAAGTGCTTGGACTACATTGTTGTCTTATTGTGATTGTACATGTCACTAACACTGTTATCAAATAAATTTGCTGTGCACACAAATATACATTGATTTCTTTACAAAAGCTATGATAATTCTCACATAGCAATGCTTTTATTCAGAGTTCTGATGACATGTGATTATATTTTCCTTATAAAATATATGCAGTAAGTGTTATCCTCTGACACAAGGGAATTAAATGACATTCCATATATTGCTGTCTTAGTACAGCAATTACAGGCACACGCATCCCTTGCAGCAAAAACATGATGTAACATATTAAAATACTGACATATCTTACAATTATAGAGACACTTCTACCACAGTGCATTCATTCTCTAGAATATCATGTATTTTCTGTAGTCTAATACTCAGGTATTCAACATCCACCTCCAGTGAATGTTACAATTGTCTGGTCTTCTACTGTAATGCATGAATGCCATCCATCACAGTTATAATGTGTTTATTTATAGTGGGAAAGGCCTCTACCATCCTTTTTATCTCAAAGAGATTGTTTACAACACATATGAAGTAATAAGATAACATAGGTAAAATTTCACATTTCTTTTAAGATTTCCTCTGTGGAGCTTGTGGTTCATTCACATGTCATTAGTACAGTTACATAGCTTGCTGTTCAATTCCTGAAAAGGGCAACATTATATGAATGTACTGACATTACACAAATAGCATTGTATCTAGTTATTTGTATTCATTTTGATGCTGGGCAATGATATATAATCACATGTTGAAATGCAATCACTTCCATGTAATCACATGTTGTGACTGCATGGTAGTAAAATGGTTATGGGGGGATTTTGTGCTGTGAGTGCTTCTTTGACATGTGCATTATGTACTGGCTTGCATAGCATACCTACACATACAGAATGCAGTACGGTTCTGGGTTACTGCGTGTACTACATAATGGAAGCAGCTTCCGTGTCAAAGAAGCATTGATATTGTACTGCTCACTGTTGGGTAGACAGGAACATGAGTAGCTCCTTTAAAGTATTCTAAGTAAATCAGATCATTCAAAGTATTTCTTGCTGCACACATTGATTTCAGTTATTTATAACAGTCTCCATTGCTATCTCCTGCAGCACAAGTAGTCAATACAGAGGTCTTTAGACAGTCTAGTATCACAGGCAGGGCTTTGAATCTAATAACATCTGTCTGAATGTCAGACAGCTATGTCAAACAGCAGTGACTTACACACAGACAGTCATTATGGCACAGTCAGGGGACAAGTTTTTCAGGCTACTGTCCAAGCATCCATACCTCTTATAAATAGCCTCTTATAATAGGAAAGTGATGTAAGCCCATAAAGGATGTTCTTCATGATACAAGCAATATGTGTACTTCTCTGGTGTATGCATCTTGCTGACATCTGTCCTGGCATGTGTTCGAAAATGACATGATACTAATGTTTATTATGTCATTCATTGCTCACAGGCATTAACTATTTCTAGAACAATTAGACTCAGTATTGCATGTCTTCATCCAGACAGTTCTTTATTTTGTCACACTTTGCAGCTTAATGGCAGATGAGGGCTTCCATTAATCATTTCTTACTGTTTAGAATGCTGTCAGGCCATCGGAAACTGAGACTGGCCCTCTGTTATGGTGCTTTCTTGTGTTGGTGCTATTGAATTCCCGTTCTGTTACTGTTCCCTGTAATTCCATGTGAACATACCCAGTATAACATTATCTGAGATGGGTGCAGATTGCCAATAGAAAATTTTAAATCATGAAATTCCATCCAATTTGGGTTGTCATTTGTCTCTTATGTATACTGAGTTTTATTTTATTACCATTCAGAATTTACATGGCTATACAACACATGGTTGTTTATTACATGTTTGTAGGTGATAAACCCCATTCCTATGGGTGTCAGTAACATTTATTTGCAAAACATATCCTTTCTGATGTGTATGACATAATAGCTATAAGGTTAATTTGTTCTTTTGTATGCATGATGAGGTGGAGAATACAACAGTGGTGTTGGCTTTTGTGCCTAAACTCCCTGTATATTCATACCATATGCAATAACTGCAGTCTATGCATTCATCCCATAGTATATCCTGACTTTGCTAACTGTTATCTCAAATCAACATTTACTTGCATGTAAAGCATATTAACTGTCCTTTGTTAACACTGCAGCTTTATATCTCTTTCACATCCTTTGTTAGCATGTCCATTTTTATTTAAGTGTATAAGTCATATATTGTCATTGACATTAATTATTATTACATCAATATGTCAGGATTTATGTTAGAAATGTTTCTTTGACACATCAGCACATTTGTCTGCAGTATATGAGTACAGTTTCCCCATTTTTCCTCCCCTCTTAATTACTACTGCATTAAAACCAATGTTATTTGTGTACAGTTCCCCCATTTTACTTGAATTCCTTCACTTTACTTTCTCTTTTGCATGCTCATATATTAGGTTTGCCTATAGGTAATCCTTTTTGTTTGCATTCTGTGCTTGTGCTTACAAGGACCCTTCTATGGCCATGAACACTATTGCTGGCTACAAAGCATGCTTGCAAATGTGTACACATGATGAGCAGCATGTTGATCAGCACTACCCCTCATCACGCTAACATGCTTATGTTGCACAGGCTTATCACAAAAGTCTACATGATTGTTAATGCATCCCAGGAAATATGTCTAGAACATAATTTCTTTTCCTGACACCATCTTGCTGGGTAGACTATGCCCACCTTCATGGAATGTGTATTATTTGTTAAAATGTGAACCATTTGAGGAGCTGAACTTTGACATTATGCCAAGATATAATGAACGTGTAAGTGTAGCATTTATTTTTGAAATACATGCAATATTTCTAATGTTTTAAACAGGACTATACAAAGAACCCCTTTCCACATCTCATGCTCTAACTGCTGGTTTTGATAGGAGTAATACTTAATTTACAGGAGATCTGGAAAGGCAAAAAAAATAATAATAATAAGTGTGCAATGATGCTCTCCATAAGAGATTTATCTCGGTGTGGGTATGCTATCAGTAGAAAAGTATTTTGAGAACAGTATTGCTATTCTGCATGAGTAAAAGCTATGGCACCATGAATTGGTTAAACTTTTGTTTATCTTTTGCTTTATGCCAATTATGGGTTCCTGATGTTATTTTCAATATTTAGTCATATGTCTCCCAAATCTCAGAGGAAATATGTGTGGCTGGGGGGGTATAAATACTGTCTAACATTGCTGTATCTCAGGGAATTCCCCTAGATTAAGCGATGTTCGAGTTCATATCATTATAAAGACATGCATCTGGAGCATTTCTCCCGGGCCTCTAATGAAAATTGCCTTTGTTCCAAGTCGGACTTTCCTGGGTAACAAATGTTAAATAAATATAAATAAATCAATCAATCAATCAATCAATATAAATAAGTAGCGGTGGGGGGTGCAGTCACTACACTTGGAGAATTTCTCACACAAAAATACCTCAGTATGCAATAGTGAGTTTCTTACTTTACTGTTCCACCTGCACGACTGAGCTTAATTATTTGTAGTTTTGGGACCTCACTCTTTAACCTTGAAATTATGATAAGTTGCTCACTAAAACAAGTATGTGAAGGTGAGAGAGTTTATCAGAGGTGCAACTCTTCTTTAAAATTCAAACAGTAGCATTTTGCATGACACGATGAATCAATATCTAAATATATAAATATATATATATATATATATATATATATATATATATATATATATATATATATATATGAGAACACTTTATAAGCTCAAAATACTGAAATCTTGAATTTCAGTTTCTCGAGTTCAAAAAGTGGAAGGATCAGAAGATCGCAACCCCGGAAGTGCGAAATTCAAAATCTCGAATGCGGGAGATTTTTAATTAGCGGTTCTGCTGTTGCACTGTGTTCGTGGATTTAGGTAAGTGTTTATGTTTAAGGTTGTTGGGTAGGGGCTGTAGTGTGTGTTAGTGTGTGTTGTTACTGTGATGTGTGTGCGTGAGAGGAATGTAGTTTGTGTGGTGGTGGTGGTTTGTGTCTGTGTGTATGTAGTGCAACCCTGGAGTTAGAATATTTAAGTAGGGGGGTGCAGGGGGCTTGCCCCCCTGCATATCATAAGAGTAGGTGTGTGTGCTTATTTAGTTGTGTGCACGTGTTTTGTAATGGTGTTTGAAAGTGTTGGGAGTTTGAATTTCATGGTTTTGTGGTTTGGGGATTTAGGGCTTCGTGATTGTGCAGTTTCTGGTATTTGGATTTTCTCCTTTATGGGCTTGAGATTCTGTAATTCAAGATTTCAGAATTTTGAGCTTATAAAGTGAATCCAATATATATATATATTTACAGTCTACATTAACAGCTAAAATGCTAAAATGTATATTTGCAAGGAAGTATGCAGCAGCATCACTGGTATATTTTTTTATACTTTAATCTGTTTCAAAAAGCAGAATCACATAATTTAGATGCCATCTATTTATAGAACTATAAGTCAATCCAGCAATGTTGCTCCAAAGACCTTGACAATTTAATTCATATTTGTAACATGTTCGTGATTTAGGAGACATTGTTCAGGTATTTCATTTTTAGCATCTGGATAACTTTGTACAATTCCTTTTCTGTCTTCAATTAAAAGTATCAGTTCTCAAATTTTTATACACACTTTTATTAGGCATACTCACAAGCTGTTACTTTTTTATTGGGGAGTTTAATTTCAAAGGTTTAGCATGATGTAGTTTTGGGACCTCACTCTAACCTTGAAAATACCATAAGTTGAACTGTTTGAGCAGGGATAGTGCTTTTCAGGTTTTACCCCCCTTGCGATATGACCGTAGAGTTGTTATATATAATTTGGAGGGAGGGCAGCAGAGTCCTCACAGGGTTGTACAAGGGGACTTGCCCTTTGAAAAAAAATCATGTTTGTTTTTTTTTTAGGTTTTTTTCAGTTCACCATTTCTGAATCATATAGTCTGATATATGGTGAGCCCAAAAACAGTGCATTGATGGGTAATATTATTTATTTATTTATTGACATTTGTTAACCGGGTTGGTCCATCTGGGCCAGGATCCCATTTTCAGAGGAGACCCGAGGAGAAAAGCTCCAATTACATACAATAAAGTATACATAATAGTTTAACAAGCCAAAAAGTACAATAACCAATTTCAAAAAACAAAGTGATTCAGGTGAGAAAAAAGAAACATTATATCTTCTCATTAAAATTCAGGCATTTCAAAAGCAAAAATATAAATATATTTTACTGGAGTGTATACAACAGAGTGTAGTGAGATTATGTAGGGTCATGGCAAGTACAGCTTTTTGTCCTCATAAAGTGTAGGTTGAGTTCTATCTTAAATTGTAAAGGGTGTGTTATGGAGCGTAAATGGGATGGAAGGTTATTCCATACCAAAAGATTTTTTTGGTTGGTAGATGTTGAGGAGTTGTTGGTTAGAGGTACGAACTGTGCGAGTTGGTATATAGGTTGACACTAAGGAGGACAGGGCTGGGCAGGTTAATGGTTTATACAGTATGGAGTGGATTATTTGAAACTGAGATAGAAGTAGTTGTTGTGGGAGTTCTAGCCATTGTAAGGAGTTCAGAGAGAGGCAATGGTGAGTGTTGTGGGGGGAGTTTGTGATGAACCTTGCTATTTTATGGTATGTTTGTTGGAGTTTGGCCAGGGTAGTTGTTTGAATATTAGTGTACACATTTTTCCATACATGGGAGGGTGGCCTAATGGTTCAGGTGTTTGCCTTACAAACACAAGGTGCGGGTTTGAGTCTCACAAGGGATAATTAGATAGGCTTAAAATGGCTCACAAGGGTAGTTAGCCTAGTACTAACCTATGAACCTATGAACTAACCTATGAACCTAATTAGTTAGAATAGGGGTGGCATAGAGAAGGGAGTGAAGAAGAAGAGCCTGTGATAGGACAGTCTGGCATTGTAGGTCAGGAATCTATGGTGTCGGTAGAGCATACCTAGCTTTTGGTGAGTTTTCTTTATACTTTGTAGAATGTGTAGGTTAAATTTATGTTCATCGTCAATGATGGCTCCTAGAAGTTTTGTGTGGGAGTCAGGTTGTATTTTGGTGTTATTGGAGAATGAGGTAAAAAAGTTAGATTTTAGATGAGAGAATGTCTGGGGAGGAATAATAGAAGTTTGGTTTTCTTAGGGTTTAGGATAAGTAGAGTTTTAGCTAGCCATTTTTCCACTGATAGAAGGTGAGTGTGTGGAGGTCAGAGATGTTATTGGAAGAACAGATGAGTGTTGAATCATCAGCATATTGGACTAGTACTGCTTGTTTGTAGGAGGTATATAGTTCATTTGTAAAGATGTTGAAGAGGAGAGGACCCAGGAGGGAGCCTTGAGGCACCTCAGTAGTTACAGGGAGGTAGGGCGAGCAGGCAGAGAGCCAGAGAACAGATTGCTGTCTGTCAGACAAATAACTAGAGAAGATGGTAAGGGTGGAGGGAGCCAGACAGAGGTTAGACAGTTTAGTCAGGAGTAAAGGGTGAGAGACAGTGTCAAAAGCTTTTGAGAGATCGAGCAAGAGGCTGGATACTAGGAGGTTTTTGTCTCGAGCTTGGGCTATTGTGTGTGTAAATGACAGGAGAGCTATAGAGGTGCTGTGGTTAGGGCAGAAGCCATGTTGGGAGGGTGTGATGAGGTTCTGTTGGAGGAGATAGTGAAGGAGTTGAGAGTGTACACATTTTCCATATGTTTGGAGAGAGGAGAGAGGATGACAATTGGGCGATAGTTTGAAGGTTCTGTAGAGTTTCCCCCTTTATGCAATTGGGTGGTGAAGAATGATTTCCAAATATCTGGCACTGTAGATTCTTGGATAGATCTATTTATCAAGATAGATACTGGATAATCAATGGATTCATCAGCTAGTTTGAGGAAAGTGGGTGGTAGGTTGTCAGAGGAGGGAGAGCAAGGTTTTAGTTTTAGAAGGAATGATTTTATATATGAGGTTGGGACTGGTTTTAAGGAGAAGAGATTACTGTTTAGAGGCTTGGGAGGGACATAGGTGGTGTTTGTGTAGTGGTTTCTGGGAGTAAGTTTCTGGACAGTTTCAATGAAGTGTCTATTGAGAAGGGTAGCAGTTTCTAGTGGGCTATTGTTTGGGTAAGGAGAGGGGTTTGAAGGGCAACCTGGATTGAGGATTGTCTTTAAGGTGAACCAAAATTTCTGTGGATGTGTTTTACAGTTATTCTGTGGAGAGGTATAATAAGACTTTTTGTCTTTACAGACATGTCGTTTGACGAGATTTCAAAGTTGTTTCTATTTAAGAAGAAGGGAGGCTTGTTTAGTCTTTGTCCAGGTTTTCCAGGTTTTGTCAAGGTTTTGCATGAGTGATTTAGTTTCCTTAGAGAGCCAGGGGGTAAAATTAGCCTCGATTCTAATGTGTCTTATAGGGGCTAGGGAGTTGAGAATATCTAAGAATGTGCTATTAAATTTGTGAACAGCATCATTCAGAGGCAGGTGTTTATGGATGGACCAGTTAATATTAGAGAAGATAGAGTTGAATTAAGATGGTTTAAAGTTATGTAAGCTACAACAGTCTCTATAGGAGTGGGGTTTGTTTGCTTGTGGAGAGTGGCAAAGTATGCTAGTAGGAAGGTGGTCACTCAAAGAGTCTGGTAAGGTAGTTGGGTTGTGGTAAAGGTTGGGAGAGTTAGTGAGTATCCAGTCAATGGTGGAAAAGGAAGAGGTGTTGTGTAGGTAAGTAGGGGATGATATCAGTTGGTGGAATCCATAGAGGTTGATGGAGGTCAGTGGGGAGTTAGTGGAATGTTTGGACCAGTCTATGTTAACGTCACCTAAAATGATAGTTTCATAGGGTAAGTTGAGAGAGAACCAAGAGAGGATGGATTCTAGGATGGGAATGTTATTTCCAGGGGGAATATAAATGGAGACAATGACAAATGTCTTATGGGGGTTTAGATGGCAGTTAAGGATAATGAGTTCGGCTGGGTGGAAATCAGGAGTAGGTGTGCTGATGGTTGAGAGGTTTAGGCTGTTTGAGTGGAGAATGGCAACACCACCGCCCTTTTTGTTGAGTCTATCAGAGCGATAGATGTTGTAACCAGGTGGCAATATTTCCTTGTTAGTTATGTGTGGTTTTAGCCAGGTTTCTGATAGGGCAAGGGTATGTGGGGTGTTTTGAGCTATCCAAGCACGTAGTTCAGTGATTTTGTTTGTGAGTCTTTGCATATTCAGTGCATAGATAGAAAGGTGTTTGTTCTGTGAGGTTTGTTTTAAGGGAGGTTGAGCAGGGAGTGGGTAGTGGGATGATGTAGGAGAGGAGGGACTGTTTTTGGCTGTAGGGTTTAGGGTGTGACAGGGTGGGGCAGGATTAGGATGAATGTCAACTGCAAGAAGTAAGTTGCTGGGAACTATGTTAGAGTGTGTTACTGAGAAACTGGTGGTGGAGTTTTGACTTGGGTATATAGGATGGGGGGTAGATGTTAAGTATAATGAGTTTGTGATAGCAGTGAAAGGTGATGTTGAAGAGAGATGGGGAGATTAAGATGGGGTAAGAGGGAGAGAAAGATTTGATGCTAGATGTGATAGGAGAGATTAGATGAGGGTGGGAAAGGTGTACATGATAGCAGGTAAGGTTTGTGAGTAGTGTTAGGATTGGTAAAGAGAGGAATAGAAGGAGCATGGTAAAATTAGGTTACGAGTAAAAGAGTGAGTTATAATTTACAAATAGGTTTGGGTGTAGAGGAAGTAGAATAAGTAGTGATAGTGTAAGAGATGGGAAGTTTGAGTAGGAAGGAGAGGTGTTAGTGGTTAGTTAATGTCAGAAGGGGAGGGAGTAGAGGCAGACAGGAAGTGGAGTGTGGATGGATGTTGAGGACAGGAAGGGGAGGGACAGGTAACTATAAATTTAATTGTAATGGGGTGGGTGTGCATGGGGGTAGGGTAGGAGAGCGGAGTGAGTGGAGCGAATGGAGCAGGGCCCACCAGCAGAAGCTGCAGAACCCACAAAAAGCTATCAGGATGAATATAGACTGCACTATTCATTAGTATACCCTATTACAGTCTCCTACCCCATAGTTGCATTACTGTTCTGTCCTTTAGAGTAAAACACTTTTTCAGAACCATAGAGTTATTCCTAATGGTTATAAGCTGTTAAAAATGGCATGAAAGCAGAATACTTTAATCACTGTTCATGCCTGCTCCCCCATATCATTTTTTTTTTTTTTTGGTATCTTTACCTAATAATAAGATGAATATAGATTGCACTATTCATTAGGATAAAGATGTTGAATTTTCCTTATAATGCTGAGGTAAATGTTTATTTTTTTCTGCTACATGCTTTGAGTTTGCCTTTTAATGGAATTACATTAGCGTATGGTCATTATCCAGGCTTGTTCTTTCACTATAGCAAAATCTGAAGATGACAATAAAAAGAAAGTTGTCCACTACATCTAAAATTCTTCAACATATTTAAATATAAATGTGATGCAGATATTCTTGTTGCTGGCTTACAGTTATTGATATTATGATTAGCTGTCATGCTTAGCTGAGATGTCAGCCAATCGTTGATATCACCACAAGATTTGGAACATTTCTTTTTTTTTTTTTCATGTTTTGTATTGAAATACATTTTCAGTGGATACCTGTGAATACTGTCTGATTCAGTAACTTGAATAAAAACTAATAAAAATAGAATCACATTTCATGTTTAGTAAAACAACCTCTGGCACTTGCTTTTTACCTAATAGAAGAACATAACATAGAAATAAGTACAATAATTAAATACAATTAATATTACTACAGTTAAACACTTAAATACATCAGTTCTTTGCTTAAAACAACACTTTCCAGTTAATTTACTGTTAAAACCCAATGGTGCTAAAGTTGTAAAAGTCAGAATTAACTGTATTTCCAACTTTATTAAAATGAATTTCAAGTCTCTGCCTCTTGCACAAAGGAATAGCCAACACAGTCATTTTAAGACTTTTTAATTCACTGTTTGTACTTCCTTAAAATGTCCCTTTTGATAGTTTACATGTATTTTCAAGATAAAGACAGTCTTAAAATTAAGATACATTGCATAGGATGTTCTTTTAAACCTTTCTAGAAGATTTATCATATAAAACCTATATATTTTATAGCAAATATCTTTATATTAACTTATTTTAGGTTTGGATTATTTGGTTAGCCTATATAAAGTGTTAATAAGCTGGTCTTATATTCTAATTTGTCTGTAGCTTTTTAGTTTCAGTTTTAGGTAGCACAGTCTCTGATTACACTATTCTGTTTAGGGGGAAGGAGGATTTGGTTAATGGAATGATTGTAATGCTTTTATGGCTCTTAACAGAACCACCCTCTGTATCCATTCCCTTGCTCCAAATAACCTGATTATATACAAATAAGGAATGTTTTTGAAGCTTTTCATTATACTCAACTAGGATTGCTTGTTTGTGTGTTTCAATAAAGGATAACCATTTTTAAGTCAACTGTGGACTACCTACTATTTTCTATTTTATTATTTTGTAGAATGTATTTAGGAGCAGAAATAATATATTATGATAGCCAAGTCGCAAACTATTAGAAAACTAAATACATACAATTTTAGATAAACTTATTAACATCTGGAATGAGGGTTTGCAATGGATAGAAAGAAAAATACCTTATTTAAAATGGCTTTAATTCCTAAACTTCATTAACCATTGATGGCTTGAAGATTGCAACCATCCTGTGAAGTATGTAGAAGGTGACAATTTTTAATTAGATACTATTGCTCTCATATGCTAAAAAAGGGGAAAGTTATCAGTGATGGAAAGAACTACACAATAAGGAAGTCTATACTTTATATAAATAAATGTGCTTCAGCTACCAATATTTATGTGGTTGCAGTTGGGATGCATCCATAATGTGAAATTTCTTGGAGAGTTCTAGAAGTAACTGTTTTAAAGCATGTTAGTGGTGAGCATATTTCCCATATTTCTAATGTATTTTTAGCTTCTTGGTAACTTTCTAATCACTTGCTACTATGCTTTAGGTCAAAGGCACTTTCATAATAAAAAAAATGTAAAGGGGAGTGGTATAGAAACATTCACAAGCTTTGATGGGATATTTACAATGCATTCATGTTGATTTAAATAAAAGGCTATACACAAGGCATAGGAAACGACTATATTGTGGAATGTAATTAATATTGGAAGGGGTTTTAATTGACAGAAGCAACTGTCTCTGTGAGTAGATAACTATTGTGGAATCTCAGCTGACAGAAGGACTCATCTTTGTCACTGGATGACCTCTTATTATTTTCAGTAATAAAAGAGGCAGTAGTTAAAAGACTAGAACATTACAAGAGGATACTTCTTGATGATAACACAAATACCCTCTTTGTGGATTATTTCTGACAAAGCCTCTTTGGAGGAGGCATTGTGCTTATTTCTACCTGTAGGATGTTTACATTTCTTAAGAAAATTCTTGTGTGCTTACCCAATAATTTCTGGGAAAAGACTAAAAGTTTATATCGAGCATAGTTTATCATTATATGCTCCCATGATGTTATCATCTTCTTCTGCTGGCAATAGACAGATAAACCAAAAAGGAAAGTATTTATGCCAGTAAAACAAGCCCTGAGATGCTGGAAATTATCAATTTAAACAGAACAAAACAACAATAGTCACATTTCAAAAACTTAAGGCAAGTGGCAGACTCCGCAGCTGTTACTATGAATATTTAAAACAAATAAAGAAGTTTAAAATGCTTTATACAGATTTATCTTTATTTGGACACCCTGATGGTTTTCTTAAAAGAATGGAAAAGGGAAGATAGAAAAGATTAAAAAAAGGAAAACCTAAAAGAGGGGGACACAGAAAGAATGCATCAAGAGGCTTATGCTGGATGAGGTTAGAGAGGAGGGCAACTATCTTTTTGGCTGGGAGTAAACACCATATTTTTCTTCAGATTTTTTTAATTTAAGAGGGTGTTATGGGTTTCAGGTAGGTAAGCGGCTGTAGGAGAGAGTATAAGGGAAGGAAGGGGTGAAGAGGAGTGTGGCTCAAAAAACATAGCCAGTTCAAGTGTATAACCCCACTGTGGAGGGGGCAGGAGCCTATGGTGATGTGGTAGTTGGCTCCAACTGGGGCGGTGAGTCTGCTACCCACTACAGAGGACCTGTTGTACCATGCCATCAACCAAGTCCCAATGCCCCTGTTCAGTGTGGCTTGCCAGGCTACCACATGCAAGGGTGACTACAGGACTGGTGTCACTGCCCTGATCCTGTGAAGACATTCCTGAGGTAGCAGAGGGTGAATGTTGCCTAACCTGGGAAGCACATGGAAAGGAAGCCCATGAGGAATTTGAACCTGTAAAAAAAAACTGAAATGAGAAAGAGAAAAATTAAGAATGACAAAGAATGCTTAATAAAAATTAAAAAAGAGAGAATGGAGGACAAAGAAGAAATACACATAATACATTCATGCATAATTTTAGATATTCAATTGATTATTATCAATTGATTATATTTTTATTAAATTGTTATTGAACTAAAATAAAATGCATGGAAACTGCTTATGCATACATGGGAAGAATAATATGGAAAGTGTTTATGCATGTATGGAAGAAATGAGTCTATTGCTATCAATTCTTGGTTGGGTTTAGATTTATAGTCTACTGATAGTGACATAAGAAATGCTAATGCATTTGATATTTCTGCCTGATATGGATTTGGCTGCAATACTATATTGAAAGCACTTTAGTTCATCTGTTATCATTCTGTATAAATACTCTTGCATTTATATATAGTAACAACATCAATTAAGGACTGAAAACATAATATATTAATTTATTCAGACTAACTAGTGCCTTCAGCCAATATTTTCATTCTCTGATGTTTATAACCATGATTAGACTCAGTTTTGCCTTTATGTGCATGCAGCAGACATAAAACTATGGTTGTTTACTTGTATCTCACTTTTTTACTTAACATTTCTTGTTGTTCGGCATTTCATTTGCTATTGCACTTGCATAGTATATCTGTTTCTTCTTTAAACATTTATTGACATCTTAATTCTCATACTGTGCTAATATCTCCTTCGAGGCAAGTTGAAAAAGTAGGACTGCATCTTCTTTGAAATTGTTAAACTTATATATATGTGCATAGATTGTCATTTTTGGGGGAGGTCTTGTCCGGAATCTTACAATACACTTTCAGTCTATGTTTTACTTTCAACTGATATGGTTTGCATACATAAGTTGCACTTTTCTTCAGGCAGAAATAGAAGCTACACACACACACACACACACACACACACACACACACACACACACACACACACACACACACAAAATTAATCAATTGAAAGGACACTTTCACATCTTTTCAATTCAACCTTCAATAAACAAAGTATAGTTTCTGTTACAGATTGTTGCCTACATGTATGTCAGAACAATATTTTGAGCCTTGATCATTTTCTGTTTAATAACTATAACCATATATGTGAGTTTGTTACAATGTATACAGAATTAAAATAACTGGTCATTTATCACTTAACTCTGTGCTGGTCATTCATTTGACACTGCAGCCTCAACCCCTACCCCAACCTCCAATCTGACTATTGTGCAGTGCCTGACTGAGTTCTACCATCTTGTATGTGCAGTTAAAATTGTGGAAGAAATTACTGCGTCAAACATATTTTTATTCTAATAAATATGTTCTGGCCTGCACAAACCAAATACTTTCTTTTCAAAAACTGTCTGCTTGTCCTTCAACTACTAATTAAAGTAATACATATTATATCATGTGGCAATCCAATTTTTTTTTTGCTTTGTGTATAAATACATACATTTGTCTACATGAAAAAATAGTAAAGTGTACTCATGTAATGTATATCTGTAATTTACAGAGATATACATCCATGCTTGCATATGTTTCTGTACACATGCATTTGTGGTTATAAAGACAATTATGTTATCACATAAACATGCCATATATTTGTATACAGATGATGCTTTTTGTATAGATATTTTATGCTTTCTTTTGCATTATTATAATAACATTATAAATATACATTTGGAGTTACATGTATTTCTTGTACTAAATAACCTTCAATTATACAATCTCCTTGCAGTTTTTTTTTTTTAATTTAGATTTACTATAACCATAAAAATAAAAAAAATAGTTCTTACAAAAGAACTCTGGCATTTTCACTGCTACCTGATCAAACCACTCAGCCAGCCGGTCGGACCTACTGTTCTGTAGGTCATCGCACCTGAGTCTGCACTGGGGGTCACTCAAATCCTGCCAGATACCAATATTTGTCCAGTCAGATTCTCTAAGGCATACCTGAATCTTATCCAAGTATGAATTTCTCAGAAGGTTGAGCATACATTTGATTTCCTTATCAGACAAGCTTGGAGCACAGTATCATGCCTTCACATGTGTTGCCTTCATTTAAAATTCCCATACCATAATAAAGAAATAATGAGCAGGGCTGTGGTTCACAGGTTTAAAGCCACTCCCCCTGGGATGTGACACAACCATAACCATACCCAGCTAACCAGGAGGGACATGAAACCTGTTACTGTTATTAATGACAAGTTTGGTTTGATCAAAAATGCTTTTTCATCTGCATGTCTTTTAAAGGAACAGATTCACATTTTATTCATATGGTTGATAAAAGTAATTAATCATTTTGGTATGGAAACGTGATAGTCTATGAACTCTGCTATAGAGGGAGTGATTTGACTTCACTGGAATCAATTTTAATTGCCTACACAAATGTGTTGAAGTTGCAAGTGTGCCTAAAGTTCTGTCATCTTTTTCTTAAGTACTCCTAGCACTGAGTAGTTCCAACCTAATGTTCCCTGGGTCTGAATTTTCTATGTTGGAAAGTAAAAAAACTAGACCATGCCTAAAATAATTATAATGAAAGCAGCAATTTTTTTGCCAGCATTAAAAAAAACACTAGAATGAAAAGTTCAGGCTGTAGGACATCCTTGCAGAATCAAGATGCTTTGTCTTCCATATCATTCCAGGATATTGCATATTGGTTCATAGGTTCATAGTTGTGTACTAGGCTAATGGCCCTGGAACCTTTACAAACCTAGATCCCCTTTAAATGGCACCAAATCTGCAGCTAATTGTTTAAGCCAGTTATCTTGTCCTGACATTAAGGCATCATTGTTGGTTAAGGAAAGATGCTCTTCTTGATCAGTGTCTTTCATGCTTCTACCCATATATAGTAATGTCTGACATGCCTATCTTAATGTCCCTTAGAGTGCAGCACCTTAAATCATTCACTCTCTGTCATTGGCTACCACTATACCATAATCATTACTTGTCAGATTTAAGTGTCCTCAGGGGTCTTGTGACATTTTGGATTCTGGATCTAGACAGGAAAATCATGGTCACCTTTTTCTCATTTAATCTGGTGTGTATTTTTGTCAGGGTGTCATACAGTACAATCTTCAGTGATTTGGATATTTCACTGAGTGGTACTTAGCGTTCATGTACTTATGCACTTCTTCTTGCTTCCCGAGTGACTAGTTTTGGAACTATGCACAGGGGTGTGGGAGTTGATGTTACATTGTATATCTGAAGTTGCAATTTTCTCTTGTGGACTCTAGGAGGTTTTTGTAGGTTCTTTTTAAATAATTTCTGTGGAGTTTAAAGGTCTGATGGTGTGTTTTTCATAGGTTCATATATGGTTACCAGGTATCTGTGTGATGTGAGGTATTGCCCACTATGCCAGGAGATGTGGGACAGTGAATGCATAACATATGCCACCACAGCTAGCTAGACTTTTGTAAAGAATTATATGTCATTTGTATATCAAACTGATTTGTACAGAGGCCTGTGTTAAAAATGTATCTGTAAAGCTGCTTGTTTTAAAGCTGCACTAACAGTGTGTCCTACTGGACAGAAAAGAAATATACATTTATATCAGACTGTACTGTTACAAATAAAATACTGGAAGAGAAGTTAATTCCGGTCCAGGTAACTTTAAAAATATTAAGAAATTAAATTACTTAATTTAGGCCATAAAGATTGTATCTTACAGCTCTGACTGCAGTCAGAGACAAAATGTCTATGCCAGACGATTGTCTATTAGCTCCTATAGGAAAAGTGGAATTGTTTTATTGTTTTATGACTTCCAGAAGCTAAAACAGATCTTAACAAAGCTCTCTGTGTGTATTATTGACACGTGTGCTCAATCCTGCAACTTCTAGCCAAGGGGGTAGTATTGGAACCATAAATCATATGACCATATGTGTGTGATATCATTCTGTAAGCCAGTTCTGTAATAATATTTTAATACTAGATGCAACTGAAGTCTTATGGCACTCTGTTTTGGAAACATGACAAAGAAGGAAGTCCACTCACTTACCTCATCTTGCCTTGCTCTAGTAAGTGACCAAGGAATAGTAATTCTTTAGATCAGTCAGGAAAATACAGTGAGAATAGATGACTACTGTTTTTCTGTATCTGTGTGAATCTATTCATCTGTGTTATTTTAATATTTCCTGTGATTAAAACTCTGGTGTTTATTGTAAATAGATATTTAGTATTTTCATGTTCTTTTATTATTTATTATTAAATATATTTAAACTTTTCATTGTGGCTGGTAATTTAGAGAATATTTTAACCTTTGAGAGTACTTATATCTATTTGGTGACTCTGTGGCCACTCCTAATATCCTTACTACATTGGCCAAATACTACCATTGGTATTAATATTAATGCCACTCAGTATAATTGGGTACCCTTGTAAAAGCCTTAGAGTAGCTGGCTTTGGGGTGTCTGGTGGCAGTAACAACCATATAGTCTCGACAGAAGGGGTAAATCTGTGCCAGCCTTTCCCAGGTGTGTGTGTGTGTGTGTGTGTGTGTGTGTGTGTGTGTGTGTGTGTGTGTGTGTGTGTGTGTGTGGCATATGATTTATGGTTCCAATACTACCCCCTTGGCTAGAAGTTGCAGGATTGAGCACACATGTGTCAATAATGCACACAGAGAGCTTTGTTAAGATCTGTTTTAGCTTCTGGAAGTGTGTGTGTGTGTGTGTGTGTGTGTGTGTGTGTGTGTGTGTGTGTGTGTGTGTGTGTGTGTGTGTGTGTGTGTGCAAACCAAATCTCAAAGTGTGTGTATGAGTCAGCTGCTTGGCGCAGGGACACAAAATACTGGTTTTGCAAAGAGAGTGCTGGAGGACTTAGTTTGGATACTCAGCTGAGGACTCAACTGTACAGATGTGGCAGTGGGGAGTCTTACTAGGGACCTGGAGAAAGTGGAAGAGAGAAACCCAGACCCTGGATTGAGTATTTTCCCTATGTGCTCTTAAGGGAATTTGTACTTGATGTAGAGAGCTGCATCTAGAAATACTGGGTGTGTCTAATTTTGTTCCAAGTGAACATCCCTCTCCAATGTCAGTGGTGAGGATTCAGGTTCCTTGATTACTGGCCCAGAGAGTGGACATTACAATGTGGTTCAGTAGAACACTGAGGAGCCTAGTAGAATTCTCCAAAAGTACTATTTGGTTAACTGACTTGCTCATACTCACATAGAGGGAAAAATGTGGGTTCTATGATTAAATCCTGGACTACAGAAAGCAGCTTACTAATAGCTAACATCCTTAATCTATCTATCAGACTAGACTGGCTTCCCTACTAAATGGAGATAAAATTGATGAACATACAGAAACAAATGGGAATGGACACTGATTCCCCTGCAACACTCCAGTAAGAAGAAATTCTTTGGAAGAGAGCTTTCATTCAATTTCACAACAAAGAACTGGTTTGAAAAATAATTGCTGCTTCAGTTGGCTGCAGAGGCACCAAATGATATACAGTACAGGTAGTTACTTAGTAGTTTCTGTTTGACTAGATAAAATGCCTTGCTGAGATGCAAAAACAGGAACGATTGTAGGTGTTTCTTGCACCTTGTTTCTGGGGAGGGTGTTGAATTTGAGAAGGTAATCAAGGGTTTGATTATTGATAGCTCTTTCAAGAAGTTCATAGGTTCATAGGTTCATAGGTAGGTACGAAGCTATTGGCCCTAGGGCATAACCAAGACTAGCCAAAATTTTTTTGCTTATGCTTCCCTCCCAAGTGGTTTAGTTTCCTGCTCTCTTGTCTAACAGGGCCACCAAAGTGATTCCCGGGGTGAATTTTCTGTTTCCCATCCACTCATCAAGATTCCTCTTGAAGAGCACTAATGAGGAGCTCTGCCTCACATTTATGGGACCCTATTCCAGAGCAAGGGAAGTCTCTGGGACACGAATATGTCCCTCCAACAAGTCCTGTTTATTGTAGATGTCAGGTTTACGTCCCTTGAGCGAGTAGGTCTGGTGGATTGAGTTTTCTTTAGGTGGAGAATTTCTAGCAATAAAAATGATAATGATCCTTCCCAAATTTGGTAATTGAAGGGGAAAGAGTGATCTTAAACTCATTAGTTGTTTGTGTGACTTTATGTTTGGTAGCTGTGTAATACTGACATTTTTGTTTGTAAAGGAAACCTGCTCTGAGTAAGGAATATATAAAATAGACAGCATGAACCTGATGAAGGATATGGTCTTTACAACATATAATAAACCTTGGAAATAGACCCAGCTTCAGGTCTGCCATGCTTGGGATCCATCACACAACTTCTATTATAGAGATTTTTCTGAGTTGAGGAGGGAGTAAGAATCAGAGGGGAAAGGGTGTGTGGGGGGGGGGCAGAAGTAGAATCATGGGAGACAGAGTAATGAATTCAGCTTGGAAGATTTCTGCAGAGAAGGTACAGTTACATGGAGCTGGTTTTGACCTGAGGAAAATGTTGTTGATTTCTGTCCAGACTCCAGAGCCTTTTGAACATTTGAGTGTGCTAGTGCTTGCTTTTTACCATAAGAATGTATTCTTATTTTTGCATCAGTTTCTGTGGGAAATAAATAAGGATAAGTTTGTAGGTATTAGTTCTCTTTTCAAGATGGAGCAGCTGCTTTGGTTTTATCAGGTAAAGCCAAGGACATGAAAATTTGCTATTCCGTAAAATGTGTTGAAGGGACGCATTTAGTCTATAGGGTGAGTATACCATTATTTAGGGAAAAAAACAGACAATATCAGTTCCTTGTAAGGAAAAAAATGGGATGACTTTAATTTTGTAACTTCAGCTTGAACAACATGTGGATAGATTTGTTTTTGGCAGATATAAAAAATAGTGGGCCTTATTTTTCTTTTCTTGCACAAAAGGAAATTAATGGGGCAGTGATTACTGATGTTAAGTGGTTGTACAGTTAAATGTACTGTGATAGCTATAATCAGGAAGGAATAGTTAGATGAGATTGGGTTTGTTCTAGTGGGATTAGTTATCAGGAGTGAAAGACCTATGTCAGACTGTCGATAACTTGTCTAACAGGGGCAAAAAAGTTTTTCTTTACACTGCTTAGAAGGAGATATTTGGTCAAATGATTAATGCTTGATAAGAGTGAGTGAAGCAGGTTAGCAAAGGCAGCTGTACAGGAAAGGGTTGTATATAAGTACAACCTGGATTTTGGTTTGGCTGTGGGCATAGATCTCATTCAGAATTCAATTAGTGTTGAGGTATTCTGTATCAGAGGATATGCCTGGTACCTGGAATTTCAGACTGGGTTTAAATGCTAGGAGGCTTCCTTTTCTTATTTTCCTTTCTTGATTGTTTTGTGGATGAATGTCAGGTTAAGGAAATGGAGATACAGGGGCTGTGAGTCAGTTTACCAGGATTTCAGAAATGCCATAAACATCAAATATGTTTGTGTTAAGATCTATGCATGGGTGGAGTCTATTTTTGTTGATTCTACCATTATCAGGGAGGCCAAATTTACCTTAGTTAGTGGATAATGAGATCTGGGGTTTAAGTTTGTAGAGCAGAGATATTTGAAATGCAATTTTTTGGTAGCCCAGCGTACAGCTTTGCAAATGTTCAGTGATCCAAATCCCACTTACGCACACTCAAAAGAGCATTAATGAATGCCAGCAAAGTATTGGATAAATGAGAACTGAATATTCGATTAAGCAGGCAACTCCTAACATAAGTTTCCACTTCCCCTGCCTGCACATGTGTATTCAGTGCTAGGCCAGGCACAAGACTAGATGTATGTACGTGTTCTTCCTTTTAAAGGCAACATAAATTTAAGCACATATTCACAAAAACAGACAAAATGAACGTAGTTCTACTTGGTTAACTATCACAATCCCTATAAAAACAACATGTCAACATGTCTAACAGTAGTATTTTCTTATACTTCTGCAAAACATAAATTCACAGCAGTACTAAATACTGTTATGAAACAGGCTATAAGATATTAAGACATATTTATTTTAAGGGGCTTCAATTTCAACCTGCTAAATCCCCAAAGCTAGGACACAGGTTCATAGGTAGGTTCATAGGTAGGCACTGGGCTATCTGCCCGAAGGCATATATTAGCCCAGACATGTTGTGCGGTATTCAGCGCCCCTTTGGTTAGTTCCCTAGGCCCTTGATCTAGCAGCTAGTACCCTTGGCCCCTATCTAGTAGAGCTGTTGGTATGATCCCTGGTATGAACTTTGTTACCCAACAACTCGTCAAGGTTGCTCTTAAAGAGTGATAGTGAGGGGCTCTGTCTTATGTAGATCGGGACCTTCTTCCATAGCAAAGGAAGTCTTTGCAAAGGGAATCTATCCCTCCAGCATGTTCTATTCATTGCTGTGCTGAGGTTTATATCCCTAGAGCATGTAGCTCGAGTGGATTTTGTAGCTCGAGTGGTACTCTTCCACAGTTAAAGCCTTATACAAACTGTAGCAGAAGCCACTAAACCAAACACTAGTATTGGAAACAACACCCAGTTAGTCTTCATAATCACCAACAACCGATACCTTGTTTCAAAGCTTTCAATCCCCTCTCTCTATCAGTGATCATTTTCCATTAACATTCAATTTAAGAATTCCAAAGATAAACAAGGAGGCC
Source organism: Protopterus annectens (assembly GCF_019279795.1). Lineage (NCBI taxonomy): Eukaryota > Metazoa > Chordata > Ceratodontiformes > Protopteridae > Protopterus > Protopterus annectens. Next base: position 1,328,616,259 of record NC_056729.1, on the reverse strand, counting down.
AAGTTTCATAGGTTTTCATCGCAAAACTCAAAGATTTGAGGTTCTCAGGTATGTACTCTCCACAGCAAATCAGACACCTCTACCTGCAGAACAAAACTCTAAAACAGTAGCCATCTCCTTCACTAACGCCCTCCAGTCTCTACAAAGGAAAACACTTCTCAGCAATAACCAGATACCTGACACCAAGGAGGAATGAGCAGTGAATTAGCAGAGAACTAGTCATTAGACTAAACTAGATTTGAAACTCCTATGATTCCTATGAATCCTCCATGGTAAACTGCCATTTGAGTAACATGCAGGACATATGCTTTCTTAAAATAGGTGGGCATCTGAAACTCAGTTAACTAATAAATAACTGTGTAATGCTCCATTGGTAACACAACTTACTTTTCCCAAGCAGTTGTACCATGTAAATTTATTTCAGCCGGTATCATATGTTTCCATGCAAACATATGCATGCCCGTCTACTTCTATTTTTTTATATTTCATGGATTTATGTATTTGTTGTCTTTAATCTGAGGATTTCAAAAAAATACAAGACTATGCTCTCAGTGTTTTTGTAGTTATTTTAAGATTTGCAGCAACATCCTGAGCAATGTCCAGTACTCATTAAACAAATAGGCCAGCATGTACGGATGAGCAGTGGTGCGTATGGTGGGGTGATTTAGATACATAACAAAATATGCCTATGGCAAGACATGAAAATTACTGCATAACAAATGGAAATAAGCTACATTATAATAATGTCACCAACTGTGAATGCAAGTGAGGGCAAATAATATGGCATAGCAATTTAGAAGCCCATAAAACCTTGCAGTATGTCACAGCCATGCATTTGCTTGCCATAAAATCATGGTGAACAGAAACAGAGAAATCACTATGTTAGGGATAGCAGCAGGATTAGCAAAAATGTTTGTTTTTAAGGCTGTCCTCTCAGCCAGTAGATGGGAAGGTGCACATCATCATCTTACATGCTGAATGACCAGCATGAGGGAGCACTGTGTCACCCCAGATGTGCCAAGAGCTTCTCCATGTCCATTAGTGTTGTCTATGCAGGTAGATACACCCTCATGACCATACTGTCCTGTGCAAGAGAAGTTGCCTTGTTGTGGGCATAGTGGATCAAGTTTGTGTCCCTACTGTACACTTGTTGTATTGGGCTATTATGACCACTAATGACATTTACAACTGCAAGAGGGTCCCACCATACATGCTTGCTGAAGGCCTAGTCAATTTTCTCATTTAGGAAATCAGCAAGTTGTGCTGATGAAGAACCTGCAGAGGGATGCTAGTCTCTGCCTGAGAGAACATACCTGTTCTTTTCCAGTCTTTAAGAGCCATTTTGGTCTGTAAATTTAGAGTCATACATGGGGTAATGATTGGTTACTAATATCTAGTGTAGCCACCATACAGTCGCACACTTCAACATCCAGAGTAAGCAAAGACTTTGCAACAAGTGAGCAACCTATATGCACAAGCCACCTCCATAAGTTGCTGCTGTGGGGCATCTGCCTATAGCTGCTTATAGGTATGCTTCTACCACACCATACTGTCCAGCATGCACAGGATAAATGTGTTGTGGCCATGTGTGTGTGTGTGTGTGTGTGTGTGTGTGTGTGTGTGTGTGTGTGTGTGTGTGTGTGTGTGTGTGTGTGTGTGTGTGTGTGTTATATGATCTGTGTATGATCTATATATTTGGTTATTGTCGCATGCGACTACACCATCCCATTATTAGCATCCATCACATGTGGATTGCTACAGCTGTCTGAAGAATCTGTTCATCTCCCTCAGTGGCGCACTGTGGAATGTGTTGTCTATGTATCTCTCTGCATCTTGCTGTCCCACCATCTGCAAAAAAACTAACTCAGACTCTGGCAGAGACTGCTATGACTTAAAGCCAATTATCTTGCATTTGTATCTAGACATCATTCTTGGTGAAGATGAGATACTACCAGTATCTTTCCTGCCTCTAACACATGCATCCATCATGTCTGCATGTTCTTGCATGTGGAAAGCCTCAGATCATTCACTCCCACATGAGTTACCACTAGGTCATAGTCATATTTGGTTTGTTGAGGGTGAATTGGACCTCCAAAATATATTTTGTATATTGTGTATATAGGCTGGTGTATTTTCTTTGCACTATGTTTTGATTGCATTCTGTTTTCTATTGAATGTTTAAACTAGGAAAGAAACCAAAGCTGTGTCTCTCATGAGCCACATGGAAATCAGATCTCCCCCACCCTTTTATTGTGTTCTTAAATTCAATGTCTCTTTAGTTGCCTGACCCTTACATAAATTTGACCATGTAATTCCTTCCGTCTCCTCTATCATTTGTTTTTGTCAGTAAGCACAAAATTATCATTTTGTGAAGTCATTCTCCCTTAAGCTATTTAAATTTGTTTTCCCTACCACTGTATTCCATTGAGCAAGTATACTGAGCTTCCACCCTCATCCAGTCTACTTTGCTCTTTTAAAATTAGTCTCAGCCCATACCACCCAAAGCTCGTTACCCCCTTCTTTCATATTTAACTGCTTAGTACACAATGCAGTTCTTAGGATATGAACCCATTTTTTCCATCTTACCTTTAAAATCTGCAACATCTAGAGTAAGACTACCAATCACTGGAGAGCCCACATTCCGCTGCCAGTAGTCGCTTGGGATTAGTGCTTCTGTTTTTTTTTTTCCTGGTGAGAGAAGGAGCATAAAGACATTATTTCATAGAGACTGCTGATCACTGAAAAGTCTGATAACTGTTCTGGCAGCAGGTCAAGGAATCTACTAGGAAAAGTCTATAACAAGCCTACTGACCCTTGCATCATCTGGTACAAGACTGTTGATCACCAACGAGCCTGTGGCCTGCTTCTCATCTTGGGATGAATGCTACTGTTTTGATTCTGATGAAAGAAGAAGAAACAGGACATGCTGCATGAAACTGTGGTGAGATCAGATTTAGTAGTAGACAGGTATTACCCTTTTAGGTGAAATTCTACTTTTTCTCATTCTTGACAAAGCAAATTCTTTATTTTCTATAAGTACTACATCATTAGCTATTGTTTAATGTAACTTCAAAGCATCTATATGATACTTCATCCATAAATTATCATAGTGTACTACATTAATTTCCTTTAAACACCCAAGTACTCTGCAAGCCCCAGTCCTACACCCTCTGGCAACATTGCTCAGCAGTCTGACCTCATCCCATCTGTGGACAGTCTGATTGCATTACATGTTCTAAGATAGTGCTGCAACTGTATTATGCTTGTTACTTCTACCAGTCAGTAGTACAGACTGTAAGATATGTAAATATTTAAGAAACATGGACACAATCGTCTTGCATCAGACCCCATCAGTAAGACTCATACCTCTACAACAACACATCAGCCACAGCAGACTACTAGACCCATTGCATATGCTGAGGCTGCTAAGTAAAACTGGACAATGCCTCCCACAAGTCACTGTAAAATATCTCAGCATCCAGCACACAAGGCAACAACTACTCCTTCTCCACTCACACATGCTGCAAATCCACAGAGCTCATCCAAGAATCATCAGGAAAGCAGGCCTATGCCCATAGCTGCATGGCCGGCACCAGGATCTGTACTATAACAAGGGCCTTAAAGCCCTTGAAGCCAGCTAGATATGACTATGACTTAGTATTGGCCCATGTGGGAATGAATGACCTGAGGTGCACCACACAGGAGGACATGCAGAGAAGCATAATGGAACTTACTATGTATGTGCTAAGGGCAGGAAAGACAATAGTCTTGAGTAGTAGCTTGAGTTTGCCAAGACCGATGCCTAGATATGAAGGCAAGATAATTGGCTTTAACAATTGGCCAAGTCGTTGGTGTCATCCTAAGAGGATCAAGTATGTGTCAGCATGGGGTGATATTGTAGATAAGACTTCCTGTTTCATAAGGGATGGCTTACACCTGTCACACCAGGGTTTCTGCATACTGCCTAAAACATTTGCTACCCCATAGTACATTTTTAGGCAGAGTCTCCCTACTGGACATACCTGTACAGAAAATTGAAACTCAAATTTGGACAACATCGAGGTGGCACTACTTACTGCTAGGAGTCTAAATAGAAAGATGCCAGAAATTGAGGCCTTCCTGCAACTTGAAAACATTCATATTTGTGTAGTTACTGAGACATGGTTTCAGTGCAATGTCATCACTTCCTTCTCACCAAGTGTTTACCAGTGTTTAGCACCTATCACACTGTTAGATGCTTGGATAACTGTTAGGAAGTATCTCTATTTATCAGAAACAGCATTACTTCACATCAAATACCCAACACCCTAACTTGGAGCTCCTGAAGACCCATATCACCCTTAATAAATCCAACTGATATTTCATTGCTACCTACACCATCAAAGTCACCAAAAGTTCACAGAAATTACCTCAACACCATTGAGGCATTAAACATCAAACCAAATACCTTCTTAATAGGGGACCTCCATTATCCAAGCATTGGTTTGCACACATGCACCTCTAAAATAGTTATGCTTAGTGTTCCTAGACTCCATTTATACCAGTGTTCTGGAGCAAATTGTAAAAGTACCCACTTGAGGCTCTAATAGCCTTGATTGAGTGCTTACCAATCTAACCCCAGCCTGCACCCCACCTCCCATCTCCTCATCTTTGGTTAAATCTGATAAAAAAAAAAAAATCAGTCACCTTCTCTGTCAGCCCTAGTGGTACCAGCCACCACCAAATGAGACCATCGTTCAGGAATTCTCCAAGGCAAATTAGCTTCAGCTTGCAAAAAACCTGTGAAAAATTCCCAACAATCCCTTGCAAGTAAACTCAAATGAGAGTGCTGCCTCCTGCCAGCACCTGAACAATGATCCCTTACAAATGGACCCATCTGAAAGGGCTGCTGTATCCACCTCTCACCTAACAGGACCCGAATAGTTGCATTGAAAAGTCAGTACCTGTCCTCCCTAAATATAATGGTAAATTCAGGAATACACATTTCGGTGGAATCCTGCTTGGATGAGTGTGTGTGTGTGTGTGTGTGTGTGTGTGTGTGTGTGTGTGTGTGTGTGTGTGTGTGTGTGTGTGTGTGTGTTAATATATGTTGCATCCTCTAGAGGCACTATCAGTCATGGGTTGAAGTGTGGGATGCATAGGCTACATATAAACAGGCAATTATGTGTTTCACACACCACCCTGGCATGACTTTCATTTATGGGCACATTGCAGTATCATGCTGTTTTGTTGTCCATTTATGTACATTCTGTGATGCCTGCAATGTGCGCCAATGAAAATCTGCTACCATTTTTCTGAAGATCATGACATGTAAAGTGGCCATGGCTTTAGAGGGTACAGATTGTAGCAGGGCTTCCAAGTGGTACAGAAACAACTGCAAGATCATTCTTTCTTTATTTATTTATTTCCAGCATAGACACCATGGGAGCACCTGCTGGGGTCCACTTTTAGGGTTCAAAGGAAAAGGGTACTTTCTTGCCATGATGTTGAATTTGGCCACAGGTATCACCCACTCTCTTGGTCAGTAAAGGTATCACTTTGGTGACCTGATGATGTCCCACCGTTGCCTTCTTCACCACATGGAGCAGAAGGTTAGAAAAACTGTTTCAGAATTCTATAGTAACTTCTCATGATAGGTGCATTGTATAGTACATAATCTTAACTCCCCAAATGCAGTACAAGTTTATGCATGGACATTTTCCTTTTCTTCTATGTTTTTCAGCTAATAGAGAACTTGAGGAGAAAGGTATGAGATTACATAGGCATAGGGAATGGCTCTCTAGATGAGGGCTAAATATGTACCTGTAATACTATAACTGCATATATTTCCAATGCCAGCAGAATCCTCTGTCATTTCAGTGTTGCTAGCTGTGGGAACTTCTTACTCAGCTATTACATTCCTTCTGACACACATACAATGCAAATTCAGGCTGCCATGTTCTCTCACCCTATCTCTGTCATAGTACTGATCAGTAGCCTGCCTGTGGGCATACCTCCAGCATGTCATGTGTTATACTCTATGTCATTACAATATGTATGCCCCTACTGTGCTGTGTTTATTATCATAGCCCTGCCATCCATGCAGGGCCCATTAGTCTGACTGCTCATTATAAGGCATGCCCTATCCTTTCCATGATCTCTGCCAGTGCAACTTATGCCTGACATACTCTGAGCATAACTCCAAACAAAGAGTGCGCACTTTCATGTACTGGTAGATGGTATATGTTGCACTATCAGCCTGCCAGCCATTGTATATGGCTCCTGTTTATGCCACTGATTTGTCATTTGTGGCTGTATCCCTAAGTCATGATGCACATGCTGACCTGGAGGCTTCTATATGGTAAGTCGTGTCCACCACCACCTCCTTATATGCTCATTGGTCATACATTATTGCACTGGAAATATCTCTGCCCACCTTCTTTGGCCACTGTGGTTGGTAATTGTATCTCATGAACTGTTCTCTTCATGTACAGACATGTACACACCAGAAGACTGCTTAGGCACCATGTCATCCTGCCCTTTGTGGCACATTGTCAGCTGTGACACACTACTGTATGACAAGTGTATGTTCAAAACAGGCATAGCATACTTCACAACATTTTACTCCTGCAGGTAATTTTATGCACTGTTACTCAGTACTGCTAATGTTTTTGCGTTATGTCTCTTTCTTTATCACTGTCCTCTTTCACATTTTTTTTTATTTCAATTCATCTATGTTACAATTTTATGCACTGTCAGCCACAGTTGTGGTTGTGATGAGACAGAGATTACTTCACTACTGATTTGCTTGTCATGCCTTGCCTTACTTAGTTTCCTGCTGCCTTCAGGCCTGCCTCTCTGCAGGGTGGCATAGGTCATCCAGCAGGCGCTGACCTGCAAGCTTCCATGATGTCCTCCAGTGGTCTGTCTCCTGTGGGAGAATATAGGCACTCCATCTGGAGACATCACCTGTATTTATGGTATGTAGCTAAACAACAGCTGGGGGGCATGGTAATGGCACTGGTGGACACATGGCCTGATGCCTGCATTGGATACCTGGAGCACATCCTCCTGTGAATTGCAAAGCCAAATCACTGTCTGGTCCTCCCCATTGGTCTACCACTGGCTGGGTCTAGTAGGGAGAACAATGCTAGTATTGACTGACCTTTGGCTGGTGGTAGTGCTGGTTAGTGCAAGCATCACCTGTCAACCCACCTTATACCCACCTTATCCCCACTCGTGGTACTCCGGTTCCATGTGCTTCACTTCTTTCCTCATCCCCAGTATGTGATCGAATTCCATCAACATCTGCTGGTATCCATATTTCTCTCTGTGTTTTTCCTTTGTGACAGAGGTGTAGCTAGGGTGGAATGAAGGGTATGACTGCCTCAGTTCCAGGTCTTACAGGATGCAAATGGAAAAGCTAATTGTGTGGAAGGGTGACACCGATATTCAGAACTCATAATGTAACTGTGTATCTGTGATCATGGCTGAAACATGTGTGGTACTTTTACTGCGGCAAGCTGCTTGATATATCTGTTACTGCAGCTTCAGAGCAGAAGAGTGACTGAGTGGGGATCTGCGTGCTGCACACAGTGCCAGAAATCCCAGCTGTGATTATACTTTGTGCATCTCCTTTTGTGTCAGAATGTTCCCTGCTTGGCATTGTTGTGTTTTGTATTTTATGTTTATGCTATCATCACCATGTCCTCTTTCCTGCCCGCACCTTCCCCTTACTACCTTCTCTCTTTGACTCTGCCCTTCTTGAAATAATAGAAAATGGGCATCTGTCCTACAAAAACAAAATACTCGTGCTTCACCACCCTCAGCCCATTCTTTTGTTCCCCTAGCCCTCTTGTGCATTCTGCTGCTTGCTCTTGGCCATTTCTGACTATCCTTAACACCCATTTCACTCCCTTTTATAGCAAGAAATTAGTAGGGACTTTGCTGTGAATGCCATATTAGGGCTCTCAGCTTTTCTTGTTGTGGTGTGTCGCTATGCATGTGAATGCCTATCGCTGCGAGCATTCTAGATGTAGGCTACTAGGGACTTTGCTGTGAATGCTTTATTAGGGCTCTCAGCTTTTCTTATTGTGGTGTGTCGCTATGCATGTGAATGCCTATCGCTGCGAGCATTCTAGATGTAGGCTACTAGGGACTTTGCTGTGAATGCCTTATTAGGGCTCTCAGCTTTTCTTGTAGTAGTGTGTCGCTATGCGTGTGAATGCCTATCATTATGAGCATTCTAGATGTAGGCTACTGGGCTGTTTAGATCATGTGACCTCTGTCACACAATGCTGGACTTTACACAACCTCTGCAGCTTTAGCCAGAGCGTTCCTGAATTAGTTCATCTCTGTCACATTAAGTGTCTCCTATATTATATTGTTAATCAGATTTAGGTTATATTGGGTTAACTAAACTCAGTCATGCTATTTTGCAATTAAGCATATGCCTGATGTTTCTGAATCCCATGTCACATTGCAAAGTCAAATATTGTTTTTGTTTACACTTAATAAGGTATGGGAACACAAAGATTTGATCAAGTTGTTATTTTTGAGTAGCAAAATGCCATGCAATAACATAAGAGTACATAAAATTAAAACAAAGCCTTAACTGAAAAGAAAAAACATTTGAATGATAGGAACTGCAAGCATTTAATCAAAAACAATGAAATCAGTGGAGAAGCCATATGTAACACATTGCGTTAATGAATATTCATGCATTTTCTGGAGTTCAAATAAATTAGGTCTTGCTGAGATAAAACATAATCTCAGCATTATTAGCATACTGCTTTTTTCTGGTTTTGTCAAAGCCCACATATTTGGGCAAATAAAATACACAGTGACCTTTGCATCAATTAAATCTAAAACCTTGCTTAGTAAACCTGCACCTAGCAAGCTCCATATGAGCACTTTGAAGGTGCAGAAGAAATTAAAGTGGAATGCTTAGTATTTAAGGATTTCTATTTAGTGTAACATGAAGTTAGGCTGCTCCTTAGGGGGTAGTAGTACTTTACTGTCTAATTATATCTCCCATGTCTTGTATTTCATCATGGGATTCATTGGTTCATTAAAAATGCAGGCATACTCATGAAAGGAAGGAAGAAATGTACTGATAAATTTCTGTTACTAAATTTAAAAATGTGACAGATTGAAGTTAGCAGTCAAATAATGTTGCCATGGTAACTAAAGTTCCAAAAGCCCTAGTGGAATGGTACGCTCACTGTTAAATGAAGTATATTTGACGTGAGTGTGAACTTTTTCGAATGCATGACATTGCTGAAGATGTAGTTACTCCTTGTGCTTCTTAGTCACTGTATCACAAACCATGTCAGCAGAAAATGTACTGATAGTACATACACCAAATACATAAATATTGTTAGATGAGACATCTCAGATTTCATTACACAAACATAACTTCTTTTTATTTTTGCATATTGTAATTGTTTGTGTCATTAATTGAATTAGTGTTTTGCATGCTTATATTCTTCTATGACCTCAGAATTTGCACATGCTGCCTAAGCTGGTATTGGAATCCTCTTTATAGTACTACATAGAACTAGAGAATGAGGAACAGCTTTGACACAAATCTTTAATAGTATTATGCAATTAGGAATGATTCAGAAGAGTAATACCTTGTTTTATAACATCCCCATGTCTGCGGGACCCCAGAACAATGGCTCCAAAGCCTGCAACTTGTTAGCCCATTTGTTCTGCAGGGGTAAAAATTGAAAGCCCCCAGGATAGCCTCAAATACTACAGCTCTTTTATTCCTGCCTGTGATGCCCTATTGGCCTATCCCTTGCCCCAGCAGTGACAGTCAGGTGGTAGGAAGCTGTTTAGCACAAGTTGGTCAGGTCTGACCATAAGCTAATCACCCTTAACATCCACATCCCACCCCCACCCCCCAGTAAGTAAACCTCCATAAAAAACTTCTCCAAAGCCAACTTCATGCTACTCAAGTCATAAGGGACAAACTTCATGACACCCATGCAGACGGGAACTGAAAGTTCGACTGCTGAATCCTACACTAAGGCACTGTACGAGCACATCCACTCTTGCATGAATCGTGCCATCTCAAATAGAACCAGGATGGTCTCCTCCAAAAAAAGGAAGCCAATCTGGTGGTCCCCTGCCATAAACAAACTTTACAACAAAATGAAGACATTGTTGCAGAAAAGAGGAAAATCTCAGGATGCAAAAAACTCCCTTATCAGCCTCAGTAAGAAGCTGAGATCCCTCATAAAATCCTCCAAAGCTAGTTACGAAAATAAAATTGCCAAAGATTCCAAAGACAACCACAAGGCATTCTATAACTATGTCAAGAATCTAAATGGCAATGCTCAGATCTGCTCTGAGCTACAACAGAATGGCATTAAATATACCGATCCCAAGGATATTGCCAATATACTGGCAGATCAATTCAGTGCTAACTTCACCCTTCCTCTCACCCCCTAAACGGCCCATCTCAATACCGGAAAATTGCCAAATTCTGGTAATAACGGCCACACAGGTAAAAAACGTACTCTCCAAAGCTATGAATACAGCATCCATGGGACCAGATGACATCCCGGGCTGTGTACTACATGAACTACAAAATGAAATGGCACCTCACCTACGTGTCTTGTTTAATCTTGGCCTCACCTCAGGCTTCGTGCCCACTGAGTGGCACACAGCTAAAGTTATCCCACTCCACAAGGAGGTATACACCTTGGATCCTGGGAACTACCACCCCATCAGTCTGACAAGCCTGATCCACAAGGCCATGGAACATATTATAATGGAACTTATAAACAAAGACATTGGCAACCTTCAAACACTGGACCTCACCAAGTTTGGGTTTGTGAAGGGCGAATCTTGTTTCCTGAACCTGATTGACTTCTTCGAATCAGTCTCCAGAACTGTGGATGAGAGTAAGGCACTCCAAACAGCCTATCTGGACCTCGCCAAGGCCTTTGACACCATTCCCCACTCTGGAATCATAGATAGACTTACTAAGCTGAGCATTAATCCCTACATCACTCAATGGGTTGCCAACTGGCTTACTGACAGAACCCACACTGTAAAAGTAGCCGACTCCAAATCCAGACAAGTGACAAGTGGAGTACCTCAGGGTTCAGTCCTGGGATCGCTCTTGTTTGGCATCTACTTCTCTGAAGTACAGGCCAGCACTAAGGGACTCTGGCTAACAAAGTTTACAGATAACTGCAAACTGGGAGTCATTATTGAATCCCCAAATGATGTGGATACTCTACAAAAGGGCCTTACAGAAACATATGCTTGGTGCCACAGCCATGGACTCAAGTTCAATGTCAAGAAATGTATAGTTATCCCCTTTGGGAAAAAACATGTACCCATGAATTACTACATAGGTGGCAGTACACTAAACACTGAAAGTGTGATAACAGACTTAGGGACACAGGTGGACAGTGGTCTCACCTTCAATAATCACATCACCACAACAGTCAGGAAATCCTTCTATGTAGCACACCTCATCACTAAGGGCTTTCCATCCAGAAAAAAGGAGGTCATTGTCCAACTGTACTCATCCCTCAGACCCATTATAGAATACAATGCCCCGTTTGGTATGTACCGCTCAAGACATCTGCAACAACTGGAAAGGCCACAGAAATACCTCACTAAAAGAATCACAGGCCTAAAGCAGATGCCCTGTGCTGACCGCCTTAAAAAACAGCTATACTCTGTCACATATCATCTACTCAGAGGCGATCTCTGCTTAACATACAAGGCCATGTCAAACCCAGAGCTGTTGGACATGCTACACTTAAAGAAATCCCAATCCCTCAGAGACACATGCTCCAGGGATCTAACCATTGTCATCACAATAAACAAAACATGCTGGAGGGATAGGTTCCTGACCCAGAGACTCCCCAGACTCTGGAATAGACTGCCCATACATGTCAAGCAGAGCACCTCTTTGGCCCTCTTCAAAAGGAACCTTGATGATTGGACAGGAGAAAGGAAATTCACCCAAGGGATCACGTCAATTGCCCTGCTAGACAAGGGTCCAGGGAAGTAAATAGTGTGGGAAGAAATGACAGGGAATTGTTATGGCTAGGCTTGTATAGGCCCTAGGGCCGATAGCCTAGTACCAACCTATGTACCTATGCTAGTACCTTGGAGTGGCCAATACCTACAGTGCTTGCACTCTTGCCATAGCTCTCTAGTCAGGCACATGCCTTTTATTAATACAGTTGTTTGATACTTGTCAAAACAAACATTTTGCATTCTATTATGTCTTTAGTCCCTCTAGATTCTTGTTTCTATAAATCTATATGATATTCTCTTTGAACTGTTAACTACCCCATAGTCTATCATTGTCATTCTTTCATCCATCCATCCTCAACCCCTTTTTCCCATTTTGCACATGGGGTCAGGGTGTCAATTCAACAGTGATAATCATCTAGAGCCATGGTTTTCACCACCGGGTGGCTAGCCCTACCACAGATATCATTGTCATTCACTTTTAACTGTATTTTCCACATTTCATCCCATTTTTGTTTTATAAATGAACTGTCACATTCTTTGAATTGTGTAAATAACAAATAACTATATCTATCTGTTGAAACTGGTGAACCAGCTTGGGTTAGTTAACCAGGTTAATAAATACATATTCCCCAGCTCAGCAGGGAAGTCCCCACCTCACTCAGTACAAGGTAACATGGTCACTTTAGGTGTTCGATATATCCAGCTACTGCTAGATTTCTCCATTGCCATGGGCTTAATAATCCTTTTTTCCCTGTTGATAAGTGAGCTGATATCAGCAGCTCTTGCCTATCCCTCCTTACCAAGTCCATCTGTCACCCATGCAGCTAACGAACATGATTTGTCTGAGCTGTAATCAGAGCTTCATCCATCTTTGCAACAGCGGCCAACGATAATAAATAAACAAACCTTATTTAATATGATGTAATCTCAAAAAAGAAGTCTGGATGATTGTACAAACACACAATGTAGCAGCAATCAAATATATTCTTTTAACAAGATTTTTTTTATTCAATGCTTTTGATTTCCAGTCTTCAAAAATTACAGATGATGGTATATCTAATAATGTATTGACTATTTCAAGAAAAGATACTCTGTAGGGATGTTATGCTACTGCAGTGTTAAAACATGAAACAAGTCTGAAAGTATATTTTTTAGATATTAAAGAATTCTCTGAGCACTCTGAAGTACCAGCCTTGCCATTGTTTTATTATTGATTAAACTGGATGTGTGGTTCTTGCATAAGAGGGTCACCTGTTTTAAAGAATTTACCCACATGAGTTCTAAAGATTTTTTTTTTTTATATTTTGTATAGCTTTTAAGTAACCATGTCTCAAAAAATGCAGGCTAGCAAATTTAACTAAATAAATAATAGAAATTGTGTGCCCTTCCTTATGGGTTTCATTGATAGTTTTTCCTGTAATAGATTATAGGCTGGGCCCCCATAATCAAGTCTGACCTAATTTTTTGTGCCGGTGTGACACATTGATTTTAATAAAAACTATTTCAGCTGAGCACCAGACCCAAGGATCTAAGCATTTTAGCATTCATGCCCACTACTTTATTACTAGTGGATGTAAATGTGCATGTGTACAATTCTTGAAGATTTAAATAACTGACTTTTTCTGCAGACATTAATAACTTTGCGTGGAAATGGTAACTCTATTCAGTTCCACAAAGGGTAGTTGAATTCAAGTTGATAAAACAAAGTTCCCTGGCTTTAATTAGATGGATGTAGACTGAGGTGGTTGAGTAAAAGAAGGTGATCTCAAGCTGTGTGCATTTCCTAATGCTGATTTTCTTGCCAGTGGGAAAAGCAGTTTATGATACATAGGTGAAGGAAGCAGAAATATAAAGGATGGAGCAGTCAAAATTCAAAATAATCTGGCAGTGGTAGACAGAAGAGGTGGGTTGTATGCAAGCTCATCATGCTTAGTTAGGTTGTGGTGATGCCGACAATTCTCAGCTAGGAAGAACCCCACTATGTTGAATGGCCAATAGCTTACTGACCACTGACGTACTGTATAAAGAGGGAAATGTAGGATAAGCTGTGAGAGGGTTCCATCCTATTCCAGGCTTTTGCAAGAAGGCTACTGGATGTGGTCTTCAACTACACATTGCAACATGTGCACTCTTCTACCCCCCAACAGTAAAACAAATTCCATGCAAGCTTTGAAGTGGATGGCAGATCTGCTGATAGTACTCTGTGTAACACATTACAGGCACTGAAGTGGATGGCAGATCTGCTGAGAGTGCTCTGTGTTACACATTACAGGCATTGAAGTAGATCACAGATCTACTGATAGTGGTTCATGTAAAACATTACAATTATAAATCAATATATGGCTCAAATGACAAAGCTGGATTAGTATATATGAACTAGAAGCACTTCCAGTTCCTCAAATGTCATGTGGTTTGCACTGTAGATGATATATCATGAGTGTGTCTTGCAAGTACCACAGGAAAGCCTAGATTACATGCAGTTAGTGAATTACTCATCTGTGCTGGGCATTATTCCAAAGATATATATCCAAGGCTATCTTCTAGGTAAGTATGTGTATATGCTTAAGACTAAAGAAGCAATGCCAGACACAAGAAGTAATAGAGAACAGACCCTCACTAACCAATGCATTCTTACTTCATAGATGATATTGAGTAATGACTGTAGCCCTCACCAATGACCACCCTATGGTTCGCTAAGAAGGCAACATGGTAAGTATGGTGCAGCATTACCACTTGGAAAAGCTGGCATACATGTTTCTGGCCTTTGCCATGCTTCATAGTATATTCCCAAAGTGAAGGATGGCAGCTGGACAGTACATGATTGAGGCTATGGCTGATGGCACTATACAACTAGATGAAGTAGTGGAGGATGTAGGGGAAGTACTATCACCACACTGTGTTTCATAGTTGACAGAACACATCTGTGCTGAATCATTCTGTTAGTTGATACTATACCTGTACAGTTAATACTATTCATAAAACAAACAAGCAAACAATAGACAAATAAACAAACAAGCAAACAGACAAACAAAAATATACAAAATAAAACAAATAATGTACAAATCATAGAAAATACACTAAGCACCTGACTCTTTAATTATCTTTGACCTACACAACCATCCCATAGAGACAACGTTCACCTTGAAATACCTAAGACTGTGGTCTGATCAGTTATTAAACTTCCATTTCCATATAAACAAGGAGAGAGCCAAAGAAACTCCTTCTTCTTTTAGGCCACAAAGATCTCTCTTTTTCTATCCCAAACAGCCAGAGCAACAAGTGCCAAAGGACTTCTCCTTTCTTAACTTGAATATGGGCTCCAAATTTTTGCTTTTGCCTCCGAGAAAAAGATTGCCACACTCCAGACTATGTTTAACAGCATCTGCCGATTTATTACAAACTCACCTCTCTGTGACCATCACTGTGTCACCTTACCTCATCATCTCACATATATATAACTCACAGCTGCCCATAAACTAATATTCAAGCCATCTACCTGTCCTCCCCTTTCTTCTCTGTTTTCCCTATACCACCCTAAAAGGCCACTTATTGTTGTTCTTCTTCCGGCTTTTCCCAGTTAGGGGTTGCCACAGTGGAACTCAGGTCCGCTAATGATTGGCAGTAGATTTTTACGGTGCTGAGGTGCCAGCTCGACAGCCAACCTTCAACGAAGGCATGATCATCTACACATGTCTTTCGAATGCCACTTGACCACGGGGAGGACATGCAGACTCCACACTCTGCTCTGAAAATCAAATGCTTCTACAAGTGAAAAAACCTAATCTTTCAGTTGGCCAAATGCTTCACTCCATTTCAACTGCTAGGCTATGGAACTGCCTCCCTCCTCAGCTCAGGACTACTGGAAATGCCCCTCTCTTCAAAAAATCTCTGAGACACCATCTCTCCTCCAAGTGGCTTTGCTCGTGTACTAGGTCCTCAAAAGACATAACCTGAACTTCATACTGTGTAACATTCTACTCAGTACTGCTTACTATTAAATGTCTTCTTTTTAATAATGTATAATATTCTAATTGGTACTGCTTACTATTAAATGTCTGCTTTTAATAATTATTACTCATAATGTTGTCTACTCCATGTATGTATTGTCTTTGTTTTTCCTCTATTTTTTACATACATACTGTTTGCTTTTCTCTATAATTACATATGTATTATGTATGCATGTATTATTCATTGTGGAGCTTTTCTCCCTGGGCCTCCACTGAAAATGGGTACCTTCGACCCAATGGACCATCCTGGTAAACAAATGCAAAAAAATAAATAAATAATAAATAAATAAAAAGCCAAATGGCTACCCATAAAACAAACATCTATCCTACTTTTAGGATCCCGACTCTACAAACTACTCTAAATCCACATATTTGCTCCCTTTACAGCTAGACGTCATGAAAAAAAAAATCCTCATACTACCTGAGACTCTACTCACAAGCTGCAGCAACTCTCATTACCCCTAGAACCAATTCCACAGCACTGCACATGCTTTTTCCTGTCAGGCACCTACTCTTTGGCAAGCTCTCACCATTGACTTTAGAGAAATCAACACTTATTCTAAATTTAGAATGCAACTCAAAAATCACTTTTTCAACCAAGCCAAATGCTCCCGCTTCAACACATGCATATCAACCAACCTATCTAATTTCTGAGTCTCTTCTCCCCTCTCAAGATTCAGTGAAGACTGACCCAATTTAGAAATTAAGATAGCTCTCTCTCTCTGTATAAATATATATATATATATATATATATATATAGATATAGATATATATATATAGATATACATATATATGTATATTACAGTGCTTGATTGAACATTGCACTGTGCTTCTTCACTAGAATGTTTATACACATTTTTTTCTAATTAATCTGAACTACTAGATTATTGCTTACATTTTTGTATGTTTTGCTTGTGAAATGTTTTGTATTTCACCCATGCTGAGCCTTCTGGGCTGACCTTGTAAAAATATAAATAAACTCACAGTGCTGTTATTGTCAGTGTACAAGCTATTCAGGTCTTGTGATTTGCACACTGTTTGTTAAAAGTGTTTTTAAGTAATTACTAGGCTAGATTGTTTGGGGTCATTTTAAGCCTAGTCAATTTCTTTTTAAAGGGTGAGAAACAAACACTGTACTTTGTGTCTGTGAGGTATACTACCTTGTATCTTGTATCTATGAGGTAAAGACCTTAACTATTATGCCAAACCCCCCATCAATAACGGATCATCTTCAATAAGTGTAGGTTGCCCAGAATATCTTTCTGTTTGCATAGCAGCCAGCTCACAGATTTGCTTAGGACCATATATACAATGCAGGACATAGCAGTTTATAACGCACCATGAAAGCCTGTACTGCTTACTGCTCCAGTAATGGACATCCTTACTGGACACAAGTACATGACCCATAAGAAGCAACTTGCCCACAGTCTCCATGTGCAGTATAATCTGTAGGTGCAGTTGCTAGACTGGTCAACAACAGAGAGGTTATTTCTTATACAGCATGGACACATTGATGACCAGCATTTGATCTGCAGTGGCATCGTGTATTGAGTCAGCAGTAAAACACAGACAAATACACCCTGTGTCTTCCACTGCACAGCCTGCTGTTGCTGCACAAGTGCATCCTGTGTTCCTGCGCCATCTGCAGAAGTGTAGCTAACGCATATAGCTTGTTTCAGATCCCCAAAACTGACACATGCCGCATGTCATATCTGATATTTACATATTATATAGCATGCCATGGTTCCTCTCCAAACTAGATACACTCTGGTCAGGCACAGATGGTGGAGGTGATTCTAATGTTATCATATGAATCATACAACATACATGTGCATGACCTATACAGGCCCAAATAATGTCTACACTGAAATGGCTCACAGACTTCCTAACTTTCACTTTCCACAAACCTGCCTATTTTAGTAAAGTAACCAGCAGTACTAAGTACTCAAAGGAAATGGTACCCTGAATGGTATACCCCAGGAACCAAGAAATGGCACCCTGAATCATATACCCCAGGAACCAGGAAAGTGACTCTAGTTATTTTTTTCCAAGCATATTGATATAACTTAAGCCAAAATGCCAATAATTACAACACACAACACATATCTAAAATGTTGAACAACCTGCTTTTGTCTTATCTAGACTATAAGGACTTCTTCAGAACTAGAGCCTTCATAGAGAATACGTAGTTAAATATTACCAAATATCAAGCATGTGGCATAATTTAAAGATGCATTTAAAATCATGTTTAAAAATACATTTGAAGATGTAATGCCTGCATGGAATTTATTCATTCAATGGGGGTGGGTGCATGGAAGAAAGCACTTTATTGCCACACATGTTGCAACATGTAGTTGAAGATCCATCCAGGATCCTTCCTGCAGAAGCCTGGGATAGGTGTAGTATATGAATTATAGGCTGGTGGGATGCTAATTCAGCATGGATGTGGAAGGCTGCACCAGGGTTGTTTTCCAGTGGAATGGAACACTCTCATTGCTCACCCTACAGTACGCTCACTAGATCAGGGTGCCAAAGCAAGGGACCCTAACCTGCAGCAATTATACTATTATTCACATTTCTACTATTACATATACAATAAGGCACAGGGGGTGTGCATAGCAGAGCTATTACCTCATACCCAAGGGTATTGTAAAGCCTAAGCCCAAAGTGTGAATGCCTTACAATCCCTTGGTTTGTGGTAATATCTGTACCATGCATACCTTCAAGTGTTCTATTGCACTTATAAAATGGGCATCTGAGTTTTTTTCTAGTTTGAATTGAATATTTAGAAGTTTATATGTGTTAATTAAATGGTTTGTTTTCCTCTGCCTATTTTAACTAATTGATATATGTTCAGGATCAAAAAATTTTAACAGTGATCAATCTGCTCTGAAATTTTCAAGGCAGTCATTGAAAGCATGCCAGGTTATAAACATCTACTAATGTGCTGACATATGTTAATATGTCCAATTGCACAGTCCTTTTTTATAAACAGCTCTTAATACTAAACAATACTTAACTGAGTTTCTGGAAGTGAATAAGTCCAGATGAGGAGACTACTTCACTGGTAGCACAGTGCTTCATAAACATGTTGACTTTATGATAGCTAACACGGCTTTAACATTTTTCAAAATATTTAATAATTCTGGCAACAACTCCAAGAAAAGAAAGACACATATATGCAAGCACTAATACCCTTCATCATTTTTCTTTCGGTCGATTGAGCTGACAATATTGTTGCACCCATAAAATATTCACAAGGGCAATCATTTTGAAGGCAACTTCAAGCAAATGAAAAAATAAAACATATGTAAGCAGTAATGCTTGCACCATCCCAGTCATTCTTCGTTGTTTCTTAAGATGACTGCACCATTGTTACATTTATTCAGCTGAGTTTTTTGCAGTAATCTTTATTTCATAGACTTTACAGATGTTCCTTGCAATTAAGTGTTATGAACATTCACACCTTGTCATTGCCTTCTGTTGAGCTGCACCTCCTTTCTCCAGGAGGGCAATACCAGACATGTCTGCAGAAAATTTCTGTTCTCCATCCAATTACCTACAAGGAAGAAAGTTGAGTCACACAGCTTAATATACATCAAAAGTTTATTCCAGAGGTTTGGGAGACACTGGATTCTAAATGTATCCTTCTACTGCTTTTATTTATCTTTTGGTAAAGGTTTAGGTCCCTGGTTAGAGTACTGGTAAAGATATTGGACATGCAGAGATAAAGGATGTCCAGGCCAATCTAGTCTCTAATGTCAATTATGTCAATTGGTCTCTAATGTAAGTCAGGCAGTGACCTCCCCTTAAAAGTCTATGCAACACTATATAAGTGGATACAGTTTCCTTATTTTCTTGATATCTCAGAGACTTTAGAATTGTAATATTTCAGGTTAGAATCCTTTGAGGTCTCTCTTATTGTTTGTCATGTTTAATAAAATACATCCTAAAAGGGGCAACATACTCAATTATTGGTCTGATCAGTGTTGAGTATACTAGAGTGATTACCTCCTTACTTTTATCTAGAAAAAATGTACAATAAATATACTTTGTATTGATATTATTTATAATAAATAAAATAATTGATTTATTTATAAATAGAGCCACTCTTTAGACTTGATGATATTCCTTTAGCAATTAGTTATGCTAAATAAAAAGATTCCCTTCCCAGTCCTATAACAACATCTGTGGCCCAGCTCCACCTTGAGGGTTGGCATAATGGTTAAGGTGTTTACCTAACATGCAAGAGGTATAGTGTTTGTTACTCACTGAAGGAAATTGGCTAAGTTTAAAATGGTCCATAAGGGCAGCTAGCCTACTTCTCATCTATGATTCTATGAACCAGTATATCAGGCCTCACAGTGCAGATGCCTGGGGTTTTCACAATGTTATGCCTGCAGTATCTCTAAAGTGGATTTCTTATGTTACACGGGCCTACTGATTATAAGGAGCATCATTGATAAGCATGTGTGCTGTATTTCCATTTTAATACGTTTTTGTTTAATGCAATGTTTTCATTTCTGTGTGCTATATCTTCATTTTGATCTCTTAGGTCAATCAAACAATGCCTTGCAGATTCTTTCTACTGAATTGCATGCCTGTACATAATTTGACTCCTAGTTTAGAGTGGTTGCTTTCTGTTGCTTTGGTGACTGCTTTCATGTACTCACTTCCTGCCTCTTCCTACAATGTTTCATTTTCCTCTTTGTGGAGTTTATGCTTTCATTTTCTTCATGTGATCATTTTTTTTTTTCTTATTGGATTTTCTTTTCCTGATCACCTAATGTACTTAATTTGAGATTTTGGTGCTTTAATTACTGTAAGGTTGTTTAATTTGAACCATAGTCTTAATACCTGTTTTGTTCTATTACTTGTTTATTATCAACAAAACTGAAGTCGGTTTATCTGATGCCCATTACAGAAACCCCAGTTGAGAAGCAAAAACTGAAAAAAGCTGTAACAGGCAGTTTACTACAGTTATTACCACACGCAATCACCTCACATTATGTGCTTAGGTGCTTTAATACTGCCACAAATGCCGTATTAGTATTGATTTGTTAATGCTGATGCTCTGCGTCTGCATCATTGGCACCTACAAACCATGCTCTCTGACTGCTTGTGTTAGAAGCAGCTATCATAATTATGGTTCTAACTATTCATTTTTCAGTCTTAGTTAAATATCTGAGTTGGAGATGTCTATTTCTGGTATTTCATACTTTTTTTTCTTGATTTCCTTGTTTTTAAATATTTCTGTGTTTGACAGTTTCTATATGTTAAATGACTTTTAAAGACTGTGTCAGTTTGTTGGATTTTGAAGTCTGTGAAGAAGAAGGGATTTGTAAGCATATGTGACATGCAGGTGGCCTGTTCTAAGTCTGCACTAGCTTTTTCCAGTACATGGAACAGATTTGATGCGCATGTATTTAGTAATTTTATGGGTCAGTTTTCTATGTATGTTTTATAAATATGCAATGTAGTATAAGGTACGAGTGCATGGCACAAATATAAGTACATACATACTTATGCGGTGTGAAGTAAGAGCCCAAAGGATGAGTGCCTCACGATTCCTGGGTACGTAAAGTAATTTTTATACCATGCACATCCCCATGTGTCTCATTGTACTTATAAAGTGAGCATGTGTATTTTTTTTTTACATGAATTTTATGTTCAGTAGCTTATATGTTCCGTAGCTTATATGTTATAATTACATGTTTTGTAGTATTTATTTATTTGCTTTTTGTTTACCGGGAAAGTCCACTGGGCCAAAAGTATCAATTTTCAGTGGAGGCCTGGGGAGAAAAGCTCCACAGTACAAAATATATCAGTTAAAGATTACAGAGTTGAAGTATATTACATTGGCAATTACAAGCAAATTACAATGAAAATTACAGAGAAATTGCAAAGAAGTTACAAGCAATAAGTATATACAAGTTGTTGAGAAGACCAGAGGGGGCATATGGTATCAGCATTAGTACAATCCTATGCAATCAGAATAAAGTAAGTATCTACATAGTTTGCTGTATTTATGAACTCTCTCTTGAGTAGTATTGTCTTACAAAAACAATGACAATGAGAGAATAGGGAGTGATACATATTCTAGGGAGGATGGTGCAAGTACACTTCCAGCATGAAGAAAGATGATTATGCAGGGAAGTTTTGAAATGGGAAGGACTTTGAGTTATTCTGATGGATAGAGGTAAAGCATTCCAGTTCTTGACTATTGAGAATGAGTAAAGAAGCTGGCCAGGTGGGAGGTTAGGTTTGTGACCTGTAAGACCCTTTGGTCTCCTGATCTAAGGAATCTGTTTGGGAGGTAGTAGTTGAATGTTGAGTTCAGGGCAGGACATTCTAGGGGTTCAAAGAGAATTTTGTGAGCTGTGGTTAGTTGTAAGTAGGAAAGGTAGTTTGGTAGTTCTAGCCATTTCAGTGATTTAAGGGCAGTGCAGTGATGGGTCAAGTATATGGAGTTGGTTGCGAATTTGGCAATTTTATTGTAGCACGTCTCTAGTGTGAATTTAGAGGAGCTTTGGATATTAGTAAGAAGAGGGGCACTGCAGAGAATGCATTCTTTTCTTAGTGTCTGTGGTATTTTTTCAGACGTTTCAGTATCAAGTATTTTCACTTCCAAAGTGCCAATAAACACATTCCTTTTATACTTCTGTTCAACAAGCACATTTTTGCACATACTTATTTGGTTTTACATGGTCTTAGAAAAATTACCTTGTCTAACACTGACACATTCTGCAGCTTATTGTCTTCTCTCATGTCTACATCCATAAATTAATGCAATGTGAGAGCCCCTATCCTGGAACGCCACACAGTTCTCTTTTCCAAAGCCATTCCTTTACAACACATCCTAGTGTTACCTCTCATTTTTGCCTTATTATCTGGCAAACTTTATTTTACATACTTCTTTTTCACGATTTAATTCTTTTTAGCTGTGCAGCAATAATTTAATTTGCTCTGCGAATTTTCAAAACTTGTGAATAACATTTTACATACTTGCCAACTGCACCTGATTTTGCCTCGTATTTTTCCCTGTCCCCTATAAAATGTCTTGATTTCATGGCAAATTACTGAGTATTACATTCAGTCCATAATACCAGACAGAATTTCACACCAAAGTACTGTCCCAGAAGGTAAAATCAAAGAAAACACACTACTAAACATTCTAATGGAATGACCTCTCAGGAAACTCTTGTGCAACACAGCCCACCAAAATGAATGAAATGTATCCACTTTTGGAAAGAAATCAGTTCAACAGGTTATGACTACAACAGTGAATGGTGGTTTTCTTATAAGTGATTTAAGTTCACCATTTAGCTTAATGTCAAATATTTTCTCTGCCGATTTTACATACTTGATAGCTGTGCAATGATATAGCTGTTTAAATGTGTGAAAGGTTGTCAGTTATGTGGTGCTTCTGGCAAACTGTTGTATACTATTGCATTGGCTGGTTTCCAAACAGCTGCTAGCACTACACAGTACCTCAAATGAGATTTGCAAATATCTAAATAAGGAGACTAACATATCAGTAACGGTGCTTCATAAACATGTATTCTTCATTGTGAATAACAGCTTCAGAAATATTCACAAAAGTAATAATTTCTGTATCACCTCCAAGAACTAAGAACTATCCAAGAACTAATATATATATATATATATATATATATATATATATATATATATATATATATATATATATATATATAATGTATATATATGTATATATATGTATATATATATATATATATATATATATAAAATGTATATATATGTATATATATATATATATATATATATATATATATATATATAAATATCAAATCCCACACTACTCCACACTCCTAATCTCACTTTAGCACACTTACCACACATTACCCCTTGTCGGTCTTTCCGCTTCTACCTTGTCGGCCCGTTAAATTTTTACCTAACGTCGGTCCTGTCTTCTTCTTTCTCTTCGCGTGTAATGGAAGTCGTGGTCAAATAAAGGGGACCCATATATATATATATATATATATATATATATATATATATATATATATGCAAGCAGTAATGCTGCCCCTCACATAATTTTAATTTGATTTAGATGATGATATATGCCTATTGAACACTAAAGATATTCAAAAGGGAACTAATTTTATGGGTCTATATCAGAACATCGAAGTTTTAAAACTTCGAATATTCTAATATTGACACGTTTTGAGCAAACACTAAAAATAGCTAAGCTGCAGAACACCGAATTCTTTCCTAGGGAAAGAATTAGTTTGGCCGGTTCTGTGGCTTCACTATTATCAGCACTGTGGTGGAAATTTACGGGTTGGGTTCAGGTAAGTGTGTGATTGTGTGGTCGTTAGGATTAGGGTGCAGGTTAGGTAATTTAGGGTTAGGACGCAGGTTAGGTGAGTTAGGGTTAGGGCGCAGGTTAGGTGAATTATGGTTAGGGGCGGGTTAAGTGAGTTAGGTTTAGGGCGCAGGTTAGTTGAGTGTGCGATAGTGACGGACCTTAGGGTTAGGGTTTGGGTTAAGGTAAGTGGATAGATAGTAGTGTATGTACAGTTTAGTGTAAGGTTAGTTGTAGGATTATAAGTGTATGTCTGTGTATTGATGTTTTTTAGTTGTGCTTGTTTTGTGTGTATGTGTTTTGGAATAGCGATTTTTTTTCCCAAGGAAAAAATTTGCTGTTCTGAATGTTCAATATTATGTGGTTTAGATATTTTAGGTTTGATGAAATAGAGTTCACTATTTTCATCTTTTGATAGCGTGACATAAACATAATTTTATTATCAACTACCAGTAATTGAAAAAAAGTATGTAAATAGTAATGCTTCCCCCATCATTGTTTTTCTTAAGTTGGTTTGGCTAATGGCATACTCATTAGTTTTATTCAATTAGGTTTCTTTGATAATTTTATGTTTCTTTCTATTTTGATACACAGTTAGTAGTCATGAAGTGTTTCACTTTGGTTTACTGCATCTTGGAAGTAATATGTTAGGTCAAACAATGCTTGGCATATGGTTCCTACTAGTGAATTTGATTGCGTATCTAATTTGATGCCTGGCTTCCAGTTGCAGCTTCTGCTGCTATGGTGAAAGTTTCTTTTTCATATTATCCATGTCTTGCCTCTTCCCAAACCACTTTATATTCTCTTTGTGGAGTTATGTTTTCACTTTCTTCCAGAGTTTTTCTTTTTTATGTTATTGGATATCTTTATGGTTCCTAATAAGGTAACATACTTACATTTGAGTTTTTCATGCTTTCCTATTGTGAAATTTCTTTCCCCAGGATTCAGCAAGCTCTGTATGGTGTGCTGGAATAGTACAAGAGCTGCTGGAGGCAATATGGCCACTGAAAGATCCAGGAACAAGCTCCTGGGACATGTACAAGCGTTCCTGCACTATTCCTGCATGGACACAGCCCCTGTATGCTAATTACCTCATTTGCTGGTGAAAACCATGCAAATGAGGTGAATTAGTGATCCAGGAAGAAGGCAGGCATCTGTGCAGGAATAGTGTAGACTGCAGAAATGTATTCGGTTACTAGCCGAATACATTTCTGCAAATTACAAAACGGAGGCATGACAGCTCCAAAGAAAGCATGTATTCAATGGAGTAGGCAAGCCAATGGCCAAATATATGGCCATTGGCATGATAAATAGTTACAAAATTATAAAAAATAACTTGTATTTATTTTTTTGGGCCGATTTCAGCCGTTTAAGCGTAGGGCAGTGGTGTGCAAACGGGATCGGCCCAAAAATAATTAAAAAAAAGCTGGAAATAAGCTTTTAAACCAAAGTCATAATTTTGGCAAAATAGTCAATAGTATGCATAACACAACAAGACCATGGAATAGTGGTTGCTAAGGGGGAAGGCTGAGTTTCAGTTTTGTAACCATGCATTAGCAGTCAATCCTATTCAAATGAGGGCAATGATACTGAATCACAGATTTCCCCTCAGTGGTAGCTTGCACCCAACCGTGTAGGTGCAGTAATACCATGGTGTAAAGCCTAAGAGCTAGATGATTTCATAAGGGTGTGTGTCATGCATGCTGTAAGCTTATTGGAGCTCTGTGGCCCGTGTTTGCCCTTAGCTAAGCACATCTAGGAAAGGGGCTGTGTCTGAAGCTGCCTAGTAGTCTTTACACTGCCTAAACAGGTGTGCGCACCATGCTCCGGGTTTTAAACAAAAAAAAAAAAAAACAAATAAATAAACCAGGAAATAGCAGTTCCATTCACATCTGAGCACTGTGTTTGCACGGCGCACCTCGGGGCTTAAACAGGAAGGCAATGGGAAGGGAAAACAGCAGTAGGAAGGTAATCAAGGAGAACTAGCATAGCTGGCAGGTGAAATGTGTCACAATCAGCCAATTACACAGGCAGAAGCCCAGCCCAGCACACTACTATAAGCTATGCAAACACCTTTCCCTCTGGCATTTCCCACAAATCTACACCACTGGTGTACACAAACTGGGAAATTTTACCTAACAAAAGCAACAAAATGATAGGGGCTGCTTTCGCTCTCATAAATAAATATGTGGAAGAGTCGTGAGGATGAGACTGCTGAGGACCAACCCACAGTGAGGAGAAGGAAAAGAGTGTACAGACCCAGGGTAACCTACTAGGGCCTACATGAGCTGGAGATAGTGAAGTACTATAGGGTGGACAGGGACCTCCTACAGCAAATTGTTGACCTGTGCTGGCCACGCCTCACGCACAGAGCCAACAGAGGGGAACCCATCCCAGTGGACAGCAAGGTATATGTAGGCTTAAAAATACTAGCCACAGGTACCTTCCAAAGACCAGCTGGGAATATCATGGGGATCTCACAGGCATCAGCATCTAGGGTACTCTACCAGTTCCTGGATGTCATGTCAGCACATGCCAGTGAGCACATATATTTTCACAACACCTGTGAGGTGTTGACCAGCAATATGAATCTCGTCCACCAAATAGCAGAACACCCTGAGGTAGTGTGTGCTATACACTGCACGCACATACACATCAAAGCACCACCCGGCAAGCAGGGTAGGGTCTACATAAACTGCAAGGGCTTTCACTCCATCAACTGCCAGGTCATGTGTGATGCCCAGGGCATTATAATGAATGTGTGTGCTGGCAGGCTTGGAAGTTATCACGACTCCCACATCTGGCATATGACGCAGCTGTACCAGAGATTTTTCAATGGGGACATCCCATATGGCCACCTAGTGGGGAATGCTGGGTACGCACTGGAGCCGTGGCTGATGACACCCATCAGAAATGCACACACACCTGAACAAGAAATCCATAATGAGGCACATGCACAAACCAGAATCATAAAAGAGCATGTGTTTGGGATGCTCAAGTCATGGTTCTGGTGTCTGGACATATCCGGTGGACCCTTGCAGTACTCTCCAGCTACATGTACCCAAATTGTCATTGTATGTTCCATGCTACACAATATGATCCTGCAGAAACAGCTGCAGCAGGAACAGCACAGAGAAGAGCCACACAGCCCCCCACCATTGCCAAGGCCAGCACAGGCACAGACTGACTTGGAAGAGGAACAACCTGAGCCTGCCCCTGTAGGCAGAAGGAGGTGTGCCCAGTATGCCCAGGCCTTGGCAAAGAGGCAACGCATAGCACATACACTGACACGGTAGAAACCCAGTGAATGACACCTCTCTCTGACTCACCCATACAGTAAAAGGGATGCCAAACATGACACTACCTGTGCTTAACAATGTATAGGCAGTGTACTATGTGCATCTGACATAGTCAGCCCTCCAGCACCATCCTCAGTACTGACACAGCCACAAGGTAAGTCACTCTCCCTATCAATTTCTGGATGGAGCAGTATGTTCTGCTACTTGTTGTATCTATGGTAGGGATGTGAGCATGCAAGGAAATTGGGTGGCTGAATGGGATGGCAGCAAATAGTAGACACCTATATGGGCAGCATGAAATCCATAAAAAATACTGGTGTCACCATAGTAGGCAGTACTAGACAAGGTGACAAATCCCACTGCAGGACATGTGGTGGGCCAAATGTGTGTCCATAGGACACACACATGCATGTCAGTGAGGCTCACATACCCAACAACAGTCTCAGCCAGCAGGACAGGTGTAGATGACCACAAAGAAAGGTTGTGCTAAGGCCTCCAATTGATGGCAATGGAGAACAGCCCCCCTCCAGACCTACACAGACAGACAGACTACAACAGGTCAGGCAGTTGGATGTTAGTTCTGAAGGGTAAGAAGTCTGAAACTGAAATGTATGTCAATAAAACCTAAGATCTGTACTGCACTGATATGTCTCTAGTCTGCATGATAGGTCAGAATACAGAATGAAATGGAAGCCAGCAGAGTACCTGAATTACCAGTTCAGTCATAGCAAATGTTTACAGTTGTCAGATGTGCCCTCCCCCCACAATCCTACGTAGAAATGTACTAACATGTACGTGTGGGTATAATAACAGTGGAGCACAGATTACCTGAGCTGGCCAAATTAGCAGGATAGATTGTTGCACGTGTACAATATGCAGTGCTCTGCATGTTAGGTTGTTGTTTATTGTATATTGTGTGAAAGTGATAAGCATGTAGGCATGGAGGTTTGTGTCCTGGTGGCCTATGGGCAGTATTGTTGATGACAGGGCTAAGTTCCAACAACTGCAGTGCCAAACACAATGCATCCCAGCAAGACCCAATCCAGCAGCAATCCATACTAATTGTTCGGATGTAATATCTGTCACCATCTGAAAGATGGGCATGGTATGAATGTGGGTCCAGACATACACACCGTACACAGGTGGAAGTACCCCAGACAGAGAGTGTATAAAATGTTAATGTCAAATGGGCACACCTTTGGAGTTGTACATACAGGTTAGCAGCACATTAGTTGTCTGTGTAGTATGGAATATTGATGAAGTCTGGCCAAGCATTGGCAGATCACAAAAGGCATATTTATGAAGTACTGAAAAACCATTGATGTCCCTGCACAAGCCAGCATAAGGGGAATGCCCCACGTATATCTGTGAGTCAGCTGCAAGAAGCTTCCATAGCACACATGCACTTAGCTCACCCCACCATCAGCCACAGGTTCATCACAGGTCATATCCCTGCTGTTGGGAATGAGTACAATATGACCCCCACTTCTGTATGGGAATATCCACAGAATGCAGCATGCTGAAGAGGTGTCCTATGCAGGTGTGTCTCCAGCTGTAAGCAGCACCCTGCCAGCATCCACACCAATGGATTAATAAGGACATAAACTATTGCCATTAACACCTTGCACACCTACCCTGTCACCCCAGAGGAATCCAGTGGCTTGCAGTCTGGGACTGCAACTACTAACTACTAACCTCGAAAAAGGGCATAGCAAAATTAATTTAAAATGGGTGGCAAAAGCCAAACACACTCTGGCTAGGCTTATAAATGCCCTAGGGCAGATAGCCTGGTATGAACCTATGAACCTATGACTGTAGGAGTGACAGAATGCACTGGCGTGCTACAGATGGCCTGCATCACTACCAAATTCCCTACAGTCCTCTGTCAAAGGCCTGTGTCTCACATGTACTGACAATGTATGTCATTTCATGGAGTCCCAAATAACAACAGAACACAGTCCACAGAACACAAATGCAAGGTAATGTCGACAAATCCCAGTAGCATGTCCACCATGTCCTACTGTATGAACTGTGGACCAGCCCCTAAATACTGCTGGGATGAAGTGATAACTATAGGGATACTTATCAGATATTGTTTGCATAATGTTAGGAAAATAATAGAATAACGGGGGGGGGGTAGAAGCATGGACGTCATGGAGTGTGTGAAGTCCGAAACTCTGATGTGTGCCCATACTATCCCTGCCTGCAAACCCAAGAATGGGTGGCTACAAACCTGCGCCTAAACCACAATGTGAAGGGGAAATGACCAGCTATATGAACCCTGCCTCTGGGTAACCTGTGTGAATCTTTACAGCTGAAAGGTATGGCTACAGCAGGATATGGCCATTCTTTCACATCAATAGATGTACAAGCATGGGGCCCTCAGCCACCATAGTACCTAGGTGCTGGACCATTTACACAGACCCATCAGCAAGTGTCTGCAGCTCCCCCTCCAGAATGGCATGATTGTGCAAGAATAATGTAGGCTGCAGACCACAATACTGGACACAGCTTCATTCATCTTGTATTCCCCAGGAAATTACTGCAAGCAAATAAGTATATCTGTCAGTAGTTGATGACATAATACATCACAATGTAAACCAGTACATATATCTGAATATCTCTGCTAACACCAAAACCATGTAGCAGAAGCAGCACAGACAATTAGTTACAGTATCCCACTATTCTTTGCCCATTGTGATTCCATATTGTCAACATATCTACAGACAGCCTGCAGAAATAGGTTGCTAGCTGTAGGTATAGCACAGAAATGCCTGCACTGGAGTACAACCTACCTGGAATGGATTCACACATTCAATACAGAAGGTCATACTGGGCATGCTCCAACACTTAGAGAAATGAAGGCCATGTCTGACAACAAAATACAGAAGGGTCATACTGGGCATGCTCCCACACTTAACAGAAATAAAGCCCATGTCTAGCAACAACAGTGGACTATACATATCTGTCAGTCGCAGATGTCTATCCATACACAACACATTGTACACCAGTCATGCTTTGCACACACATCAGATAAGAATACACAGATGTATCCAAGGACATCACATTATAATAGGTCAAACATACTCAGAGATGTGGGGAAGAGACAGACAGACAGTGACAAAGAGCTTCCCATCATGAGGCCTGTCCCACCCACCACACATCCAATTGGCCAATATCACATGATGTGCCAATGTCTATCACGGTAGACATTTGCTTCTGGTAGCCCTCAGCACTATAGTGTCGTTGGTGCTTGTGATAACTGTGTAACATGACAGTACAAGTCATTATTCATCTAGTAGTTGTATACACAGTCCTGTCAAATGTAAATTTGTGTGTGACTGAGTGTTGTGTGTGTGTGTTTCCAGAGGAATGGATTATGGCCCATTCACACACACACTGCATTCCCCATTGCCCTAGTTTAGCTAGCCTGCTGATGTCAGTCACCTTGAAATACCTCTTTGGAGAATGATCATCTCTATAAGCTCTGTGGCGCATGCAATAACTGCATAATGCTATACTGTGAAATACTAGTTAGGTAGGAGTTCTAATCCCAGACATAGCAACTGTAAAACTCTGTGTTTGTGTGTAGGGATCAATGATTTTGAGGCCATTCATAGACAATACACTTCCCATTGCCCCACTTTAGCAAGGCTGCTGATGTCATTCACCTTGAAATACACCTTTGGATAAGTCATTCATCTAGCTCTATAAGCTCCATGTCATGTGCAATAACTGCCTAATGCTATATTATGATGTATTAGTTAGGTAGGAGTTCTACTCCCAGACTTGACAACTGTGAAACTTTGTGTGTGTAGGGATCAATGATTTTGAGGCCATTCATAGACACCACACCTCACATTGCCCTACTTTAGCAAGGCTGCTGATGTCATTCACCTTGAAATACACCTTTGGATAAGGATAAAGCCCTATAAGCTCAGTGTCACGTGCGATAACCGCTTAATGCTATAGTGTCATATACTAGTTAGGTAGGAGTTCTAATGCAAAACCTGGCAACTGTAAAACTTTGTGTGTGTATATGTTTCTGTGTGTAGGGGTCAAGTATTATGAGGCCATCCATAGACACTAAACCTCCCATTGTCCTACTTTAGCAAGGCTGCTGATGTCATTCACCTTGAAATACACCTTTGGTTAATGGTTAGCCCTATAATCTCTGTGGTGTGTGCGATAACTGTGTAATACTATAGTGTGATGTACTAATTAGGTAGAAGTTCTAATCCCAGACATGGCAACTATGAATGTGTGTGTGTGTGTGTGTGTGTGTGTGTGTGTGTGTGTGTGTGTGTGTGTGTGTGTGTGTGTGTGTGTATGTGTGTGTGTGTGTGTGTGTGTGTGTGTGTGTGTGTGTGTGTGTAGGGATCAATGCTTTTGAGCCCATTCATAGACACTACACTTTCCATTGCCCTACTTTAGCAAGGCTGATGATGTCATTCACCTTGAAATACACCTTTGGATAAGCACTAGCCCTATAAGCTCTGTGGCGCATGCAATATCTGTGTAATGCTATAGTGTGGTGTATTAGTTAGGTAGGAGTTCTAATCCCAGATATGGTAACTGTGAAACTTTGTGTGTGTGCATGCAGGGGGCAAATGATTTTGAGGCCATTTATCAACACTACACCTCCCATTGCCCTACTTTAGCAAGGCTGCTGATGTTATCCACCTTGAAATACACCTTTGGACAAGAGCTAGCCCCAATATCACATAAGTGGTGCAAGTGATAACTGTCTAATGCTGTAGTGTGATTTACTAGTCAGGTAGGAGTTCTAATCTCAGACATGGCAACTGTGTGTTTGTGTGTAGAAATTAATGATTTTTAGGCTATTCACAGTCCCAACACCTCACATAGCCTCACTTTACCAAGCCTGATGATGTCATCCACCTTGAAATACACCTTTGGACAGGGATTAACCCTATAATTTGCATGGCTCATGCAATAACTGCATAATGCTGTAGTGTAACTTACTAGTCAGGTAGGAGTTCTAATCTCAGACATGGAAACTGTGTTTGTGTGTAGAGATTAATGATTTTTAGGTTATTCACAGTCACAACACCTCCCATAGCCCTATTTTACCAAGCCTGCTGATGTCATCCACCTTTAAATACACTTTGGAGAAGGGCTAGTCCTATAATCTGTGTTGCACATGCAATAACTACCTAATACTGTACTGTAACTTACTGGTCAGGTATGGGCTCTAATCCCATTCATGGCAATTGTAAAACTGTGTGTGTGAGTATGCATAGATTGTAATGATTTTGAGGCCAGTCACAATCACAGCATCTCCCATTGCCCTACTTTACCAAGCCTGCTGATGTCATTCTCCTTCAAATACACCTTTGGACAAAGGCAAGCTCTATAAGGCCCATGGTGCCTGCTGTAAGTGTAGAACAAAGTAGTAGCAGTTGATATACAGCTATGGGTTTGACTCTCATCTGTGTCATGTGTTTATGTGGATACATATGTATGTGTGTACCTCAATGATTTTGGCCCCATTTACAGACAATACACATCTCAGAGCTTGACTTCAGCAGTCCTGCAAATAGCATCCACCTTGCAAGTACCTGTTGTGAAACCAAAACTATCTAAGGACAGTGGTGCATGTGGTAAATAGGTAAAATAATGACATGTAAAGGTTGTTAGATCGTGGTTTGAACTCCACCACTGGTAAATGAAAATGTGTGATTAGGGTGAAATACTTTTTGCAAACTCTCATGGACTACATCACCCAATGCTAGTATTTACAAGGGCTGGTGATGTTCCTCACCATAGAAGTACCTTGGGACAACATTCACATAATTAGCTTCATGGCGCATGTGATAAATGTGGTACACTGTAGTAGCAATGCATAGCTAGGTAGGGGTTTGAATCTCAGTACTGGCAAGCATGTGTGTGGGTCTATCATCAGTACCCTGTGTGGCAATTGCTGTGCTTGTGTAATGACAGGAGGCATTGTGAGGTGGGTTTTGCTAAATTATTATATTAAAGACCTGCTATATTTCACAATGGTCACCTTACAAGGACAACAGATGTCAAACAGCAGAGAGGCTGCTGTACACAATCCATAGCCCCACCTATGTGACATAAAAGATTTGTGAACAATATGGGTAACCGTTGTAGTACTCTGAGAAAACTCTCCACCCATGTGCCCTACACAAACACACTTAGTTCTTGCTGTATTACACCCTTCTTTTCTTACTTTGTCTCTGTCTCATCTCTCTCTCTCTCTCTCTCTCTCTCTCTCTCTCTCTCTCTCTCCATCTCTGGTGGATGTGGTAAAGTACAAGTGTTTTGCATAGGCTGCAGCTTGACTATTGTAAGGAATGCCCATGATGAGCTGATGGCCTATGCATGAATAGCAGTCCCCCATTCACTAATTGCATGTGGAACAGCTGTGGTATCATGCCATAGCCAATTACTTGGAAACACACACCTATAATTAATTACTTCATGTGGGTGTGGGCTCTTTTCCTTCACTGTGAGCAGTACTGCATGTGGATGTTTGACAGACACACCCAAGCAGTACTGCATGTGGATGTTTGACAAACAGCATCACAGAGGGTATTTGGAAATACCTTTACAACATACACTGTGGAGGCAAGCCAACAAACAGGAGGGGGAAGTTCCAGACATGGGGACAGAATTTAAGTAATGCTGTTCTACATTTTAAGTAATGTTGGTTTAACAGGGTTTGTGTGAATATGGCCGTTCTACATGATTTGAAGTCTGGCATGACAGCATTATGTGGGTGAGGAAAGTCTCACTTGTAGGGCCATCTGCAGACTGTCCAGAGTTTGGAGTCTTACATGTGTTTTGTTACTCACACATTTCCTATCTGTAGATATGCAGTAGCATACTCTGATGATTGCAGTCAATACATGCTAACATCCATGTGAGTTACTGACTTCATATCCCTCAGAAGATATTTGACACAACAAATCCTGGTACACCAAGTACTGTTGAGATTATCACAGTAATATGTCAATACTGGTGCTGTGTTTGTGCCTCTGTCCCTCAAGTCCATCATCTTTTGTTAATATGTCATGCAGTAAGAGGTGCATATCTACAGTACATCATTATTTACTGAAATCATACTTGGTAACAAAGTAGTGAGATAGCAGAGTGCTAGACATGTTATGTATAGTAGGTCTCATATTTCAGTACAGAACCTGGACATTCTGTTGTACTGTGTACAATATTGAGGTCTGTGTACTTATGATGATTGTTGACAGAATGGGTATTTTGCATATGTTACCTGGCCTGTGTACAGACTGTGGTAGATGTCAATGTCCTTGGTCCTGTTCTATCAGATGTTGCATGCTGCTCAAGGTGATGGTACCCTATCAATGTACATGTTTGTAGGGCCAGACCAACACATGTTCCATACCACAGTCAGGCATCAGACTACACTGTGTATTGGCCAACTATATGTAGGGCTACTGTGAGAGTGGTTCATATGAGGGTGGTGTTGTTCACACAGTACATATAGTGTAATATTACTTAGGCTTATCTTAATGTGATTGTAACTGTGTTCATATTGGTTGTGGGTATGCACTTTCACACTGGTGTCTGTTACTCCATGCTGTTACATGCCTGAAGTGCCTGCTATATTTGCATGTACATGTGTATGCCCCCATAGGACACTTTGGTCAGTGTTGTGCCAGTCTACCTCTAGTTTCCACAGTGCTGCCCAACATACCTAGTAAATCAGTGTGTTTAGCTACTGTGATGTTATGTCCAGATAATTGTTGAATGAACTGTTGCCTGCCCACCATAACTGTTGTGTATGTCCAAAAAAGCAGTGGGATGGTGTAAAGATGTATGTCACTAAGTAGTGTGTAGTATGTGGCCTTGGGACCTCTGCTCCTCTGGTTAATATGTGTTAGGACAGACAGGAGTGTGTGAATACATCAACTGTGTGCGCTTATCTATTCCAGTATTTTTGTGATATCCCCATTTACATGGCTGTCAACATCCACTTTGTGAGGTGCGGTACACACATCTTGAACTAAAGAGGTCAGTGTATACCTCTGCTCTGACCTGATTGTGTCAGACCGTTCATGTTTATTGGTCATGTCTCTGCTGTAGTCCAGTAGTGTGGTACTTCCAATGGGGATCTTATGATGTCTGTCGGTCACTGATGGTGTACCCGTCACTAGCAGAAGTGATGTCCCTCACGACACGTCTGTTAACACAACCCCTGTTACTGTAGCAACATTCCACATTTTTACCTGCAACACTTACATGATATTCCCTTGCAGTCAGAGGTTGTGACCATTGCTGCTGCAGTATGACTCCAGTACAATGCTATGGCCATTTGATATATATATATAGGTCGATCATTTCAATTCAACATTTAGTGATTTGACCTATTACATTTTCGAAATGCTGATATAGATCCTATAAATATATATGTCTATGTACATGTACACATATATCTACATATGTATATATATCCATGTCCCTCTTATGTGTTGAACTGACTGTTGTATATACCTTTCCAGATGTATCACACCATATGTGTATAGTCAGATATCACAACATACGTGATTAAACAGTAATATCACTTACAAGTACTACACAATTGTAGAAGTCAAAGCAATTGTTCAATATTATTCAGTATGTTTACTGACAGAGATATGTGAAAAAGCACCAGCCAGTATCACAGCTGTCATGGCTTAGTGGTTAACTGCTATGACTATAGTGTACAGAGTCCTGGGTTAAAGACCTGCAAGGGCTGTTTATTTTGTTGCTAGGCAGAACAAGGACTGTTGGGTACAGAGTGTTTAAGGCAGTTTTGAGCAGCTTTAAGCAGGTTTGCATGGCAGTAAGCGCTGCTAATGTACGGTTAAACGAATAGGTGCTTACACTGTGTAAGCTTCACTTACCAGTGCACAAATCAGCTTAGCATTTACATTTAAGCAATGGTTACACCTGTTAAGTATTGCTTAGCCTTGGTAAGCACTGATCACATTCCAGTCTGATAAAAAGCAGGGTAATGACATTATTAATAAGTGTATTTCATGTAATGTTCATAACATGCTTCAATGTTCTGTCAGTACAGTAGCAAGGGGTGTGAGTATACTGTCTGGGACACCTGTGTATATATGGCTAGGACATCAATCTCTTCCTGTAGTATGTGTTTCATACATGGGGAGTATCCCAGGCTGTATGCAGTCACAACATTAAATTACCACTGTTGCAGTGCTTTCCCAAGTAAGAGTGGATTGCAAATTGTAGTATTGGAACCATACACCCTTGCATGCAAAGCTGGAGTCTAACAACTGACTACAGTGTTGTCAGTGTGTGAGCTGTGTGTTATCAAGTACCTGCTACTGAATACTGATCTGATATGTGGATATTAACTTTAGACTACTATGTGTATAGGACATATCATTGAGGCCTGCTGTCATGTAGTACTGGCATACCTATCAGTGTCAGATGTCTATCTGTCAAAACAGTAATCGTAATGCATAACCGGTTGGCTAGCTGATGTCTGTTTGTCCTCTGTACAGATGTGCAGATGTCAGGTATTCATCTGGGCTGTTCACAGGCAATGTATGCTGGACTGACTCTGACATGTCTGCCCAGCTGTGTTATGAATGCCACAAGTATGAAATGACAACTTGTATACACCACATGCCATGGGTTCCCCAACTACACTAGCACAGTCACTAGAACATCCTTGGTTACAGGTCTCCAACCCAGACACTGGCCATGTTATGTAATATAGTTTGCATACAGGTCAGTTGGTGCACCTCACTGGACCTCTGCAAGAGACAAGCACATGATTGGATGTTGCATGTAACTGTTATCCTGAGGAATCAGTCATGTGGCATCAGTTGAAAGATGGCCTACTGAGAAATGTCAGGTGGCATGATAACACTGTATCCACATCCTCTCTCTTCTCATCTATCCATGGACAATATCCTGGTACACAGCTAGGAATACCTGCACCTATCGGCCCCAGTACTAACATATGTGCTACTGTGCATTGCTGATAATAACAGTGTTCATGTGTTTGTAAACCTGCAGCTGATAATAACCCTAGGACCTCCTCACTCATTGCACCCCCCATTGTCATAGTTAGAAATGGCTGCTGCTGTACTGCACCTTACATGTACCTTGTCACACTCTTCACTCTATGGGCTACCTGGAGCTTCCAGTACCAGCACAACACTGTTGTACAAATGGCTAGATAGCCATGGGTTACCCTCTGAGTCCTGGCAAGTGTGTGTATGTGTGCAAGTGTGTATATTTGTAGAATACATCATTCTGAGGCCACATTGTCCAAATACAATGCAACTGTCCATACACTGTAAAGCATAGTGATGTCACTGACATTCAGAGAGCCATGACGAACAATCACCCTACTATCCCAGTGGCATGTACAATAAATGCATATCCCTGTAGTAGGACTGTTGAGATAGACAAGGGTTTGTAGTGCAGTCCTGGTCAATGTGTGATTGTGGGTATCAGAGTATTATCATGGGTGTCAGGGAGCAACATACCCAATGTGTGGTGTGGATGTTGGGTATACTGTTGTGACACCATGGTACCCCCAACACATGTTCCAAGGTCCACTGTATGAGGACCACTGTCACCATCAACCATACATGTAACTGAGTACACTATACAGGCCAATGATGCCTGTGCTGTGTGTAAGGTATCTGTGACAAAATGGAGTCACTGACATGGTAGTTTGTACTAGAAAACCCAGGTCTGTCAGATGTGTCTATGACTCTAATGTGTTTGTCAATGTGTCTATGACAGTATGGCATACTATGTGTTGTCCAGTAACACCCAGCACATCCCCCATTACCATACTGTACAAGGCCTGGTGATGTTCCTCACCTAAGAAGAGACTCAGGACACACCTCACCCTACAGCTGTGTGTTGTGTGCAATTACGCCAAAAACATTATTATCAATAAGTACCTAGGTAGGGGTTCTACTGTCAGTGTTGCCAAGTATGTGTGTGTGTATGTAAAGGTATCTACTTCAGTTCAATGAATATACATGTCACAGGAGGTCATTTGTCCATGAACTGACTGGCATATGATGACATTTCAAAGGACTCCTGTGATGGGAATTATTTCCATCACAAATGGTGGTAGATGTGTACATGCCCTCTTTCCCACTGTAGAGCTGAACATTGATACTGGAGTTGGTATATGTAGTTGGCTGTTAATGTTGTGGACACAGCCACCTTCATTGGGGTTATTGTTGTGTGTATCCCGATGCTTAGTCTGCTGTAATACTGTACAGTGTATGTTAACAGGTTAGGTAGTCATCAATCACACGATGTGCAGCTGTACACCACCCCACAACCTCCAACGGTTAGGGCTGTGCCACACACACCAGCACACCTGTGTTTACCAATGCCAGGATTGTTGTAAATATGGGAAGGGGACACATATACTGCCAGTACCATTGTTGATGACATTAAAGTAGCCGACTGATTATGTACTGCTGTGATGTTTTGCCTATTATGTCTTGGTGGAATTAAATAGGCTAAAATGTGTTCACTGACAAATACAGTACATCCATGTGTACAGTAATGTGTGTGTATAGCATCAACACCAAAGACTCTGTGTGTGTCTGTTATACAAATCATGTGGTGTGTGCCACCCAGTACATTGTCCACTGTAGATGGACTGCTGACATCAGCCACCATGCACTCACGTGTATACACCCCTCAGAACTATCAGCCATGTGGCACATGCAGAAATTATTATACCGACCTATTACCTGTGTGCAGCTGTACCCAGGATATGACACAGTCAAATGTGTCACCACAGTGCTAAACCCCTTGTAGGACACAACAGCAGACCAGACTCCTGATGATGCATACACACCTCCAACAGAAATGGAATACATTATGGAGACCAGTATCAGTCAGTGGTAATACCAGCTATGTTGCATCATGCCTACACAGCTACACATCCTGACATGTAAGCATTAAACTTACCTGCTGAAAACATATTACACAGCATTACATTGATGCACTTTCGTACATTCACAGTGTGCATCAGAACCATAGTAGCCTGTCCCTGCATCGATGGTATGGATGACAGGGATGTGGCACAGGTATCATCATATGCACAGGGTGTGGTGTGGGTTTGTCAAAGACCTAGGCTGAGCCATTTGGTTGACATCATGTGTGTGTTTAGGGGGCTTTGCTATTAATTGGGCTGTGAAGATGTGGTGTGTGTAGGTATGGATGTGCCCTAGTTGTCTTGGTGATGTGTGTGTGTGTGTGTGTGTGTGTGTGTGTGTGTGTGTATGCACACAGTTTGGCCATTTCCCTGCCCTATACATGGGTTTGTTGGTCAGTTGCAGACCGTACATGGCAGGGTGTGCAGTTCACTGTCTCCGGCCACAGACATGGGAACTGTGCCTGCCAGGGGTTCCACGGGCATTACCAGGTACAAGGCAAGATATGTTACTCTCCCCTGAGGATGACACCTGTCCACTGGATCCGGGTCCCTGCTGGGACCTGCCAGGGCCATATGCATGTGGCCTGCTGTGGTGTGGACAGTGACCCCCCTGCAATGCTGGTGCTGGT
Source organism: Protopterus annectens (assembly GCF_019279795.1). Lineage (NCBI taxonomy): Eukaryota > Metazoa > Chordata > Ceratodontiformes > Protopteridae > Protopterus > Protopterus annectens. Next base: position 1,328,576,033 of record NC_056729.1, on the reverse strand, counting down.
ACTGCCTATGAGAGTGGCTATGACTTCTTGCATGTCCACGTAGACCTCCACTTGGTGTTGCTGACCTACGTCCACGTGGCTGTCACCATATACTCACCATACACTCTAACATGGACAGTGTATGGTCAAACAGTCCCACCAGCTTGCAAAACCATCTATCCATCACCTCTGCAAAATAACGTTGGGCATCTGCGAGATCATGGATGGTGTCAATAACAGCTGAATGAGTAGCCCTCTGTGGCCTCAGACCCTGTCTGGTATACTGTTCCATACATGCCTGTCCCTCCATGACAGCCCAAAAAATGCATTAGGTGACACCAGCTGTGGCACTGCTGCCAGGGGCATGATGTCTGGCAGCCCTCCTACAAGCACCCCTGTACATCTGCCTGTGTGGTGACCTGCCGGACATCAGGCTATGGTTGCTGTGTACAGACACACTTGCCATAGTCCCCACACTGCCCTGTTCCATGCCACCACCTGCCAACTGTCCCTCATCTATGGCCACTGGAGATGGGGTATGTATAGGCAATGTGTGTGCAGGGATGGGGTGGATAACAGTGAAATGTCAACCAATGGCACAGCGTCAGCCACTGACAACCCCGCCTGTGCCTCACCACACCTATCATCATTGTCAGAGTTTGTATGGACAGTAACCTCTGATTCCCTAAAGGAGGGACCATGACCCGCCTTGCCATCTGTGAGGGGAAAGCAGAAACCTTACTTTCAGACCTGTATGTCATTGCTTACCTCTACACCCACACCCACACCTCCCACACCCCACACACACACTTACACACACACACACACACACACACACACACACACACACACACACACACACACACACACACACACACAGACACACACACACACTACAGGTGAATATAGATATTAAAGACACCTCTGATTACCCACATGTCAGCATGCATGACATATAGCAATCAACAGCATGCATTGCAGCTATCTCATTTCCTGTTACTGACATTATACATCTCTGTGATATGTGAGTTGTGTTAGTAGGTGATGGCCCTTCCCCTGGAACACAATGCACCCATGTACACAGTATTGCTGTACACCTGTTCAGCACCATGCCGTGTACTGTGCACCATACCTCATAAGTGTACACACCATTGCTGACTGTGTATATGTGTGGCGGTTTTGTTTGCTCTCTTGCCACAGCCTCTGTGTGTTTGACAGATATATACCTGGGCTGATATGAGGACAGATGGCAATAGTGAGTGACTGATGTTTGATATGCAGATTTCATCATCAGCAGTGCATGTCTCAGCAATGAAATCCAATTATACTGACAACCTCCCAAGCTTATTGCAAGCATGGCGCATGTGCACAGCCCTTGGAGGTCACACAGTCACTACACTATTGCTGTTGAGTCACGGTTATGTCTTGCACAATGCATGACCTTGACTGTGTTTAGATACAGCCATTCTATGTAACCTTCAGATATATGCTTTGGTTTACTGTTGTGTTTCAGGGTGACACACTACCCCATCCTCAGCCATTTTTCAGATGCATGACAACTATGGGCCACACATGAGTGTGACTTGTTGGTGTCCCACATGCAGAGCAACATGTCTACTGCCATAGTGTCTGCTAATTAACAGCAAACATACAGGTGTACACTGTCACCAGCAGGCTACAGATAGGGATGGTGGGCATGAGGTGGACTGAGGTGATGCTTGTGCAGCTCATGTATCTTTATTAATAATGTCTGTAGGTTTCAGCCTTGGTCTCAGAACACCATAACACATTGCAACACATGCCTGTGGGAGACTTGATGTTATGCATATGGTACCTGGAGAGAGCCCTGGATGATGTTCCCTGTGGAACAACTTTGATCTAAGTACCCTAACCCATAGGCCACAATTATGCTGAGTCTAGGTAATTGTCGACACAGGTACTGTGCAGGCAGTACCTGCTAGACATTCCTGCAAGTCCCTAGTGTTGCTGCATGTTAGAAAAATATGTATTTGAACATATATAAAGTGCTAGTTAAAAAGCAAATAGTGTATAATGCATTTTATTCTATTATTAATATGGCAATAAGAATGATTTTACATGTAATTGCTTGAAGCTTTGGAACTGCAGTGTATTTGAACTCTGACCCTGGCAGCAGCCAGCTCAGCAAGCTTATGTTTTTCACTAACGATTATCTGCTGGGTCAGGAAATTAAATGTATAAAGCATTGAAAATCTTCTTCTCCTTCCTTTGGGACAATTGATCTTGTAAATGTTATCAAGATAAAACGCAGCTGTTGGGAGAATGTTCCAAAAAGAACAAAGAAGTGTATTACAAGACTGAACCAGCTATTGTATTCAAGCAGGCCTGAAACCTTGAAGAAGTAACATTTACAGAAAGACATTATAACTGACCAGGTGCTTTGCAAGGCTATATTATTCCCAAGGGAAAACTTTTTTAAAATATGTAACATCAGCAATCTTTATGAATAGGATGTTGTGAACCGTAGTGATGTAGGTGCCCTGTGACTAACCACGTCAGAAAGGTGGGCACAAACTAGAAAGTAGAAACTATAAGAATTGTATACTTCCTGTATCATGTCAGACAAAATTCTGTACTTGTACGTTTTTTGCCTCCTGGTGTACACTAGTAAATTTTTGCATTTGAGCCTCCTGTGTTGTAATCTTTATTTTTATTTAACACTGCATGTGTCTGGACAGCCTCCATGACCAGTTTGCAACATGTGGTATCATCTGTCTTGGATGGGCATCTGTCTATTTCTGACACAAATGTTGTCCCATATGTCATACACACATACATGACTGTCTGCACTGTTTGCATGGTATATGCAATGTTGATGTAAGGCTACTTTTCCCAGTCCTGAGTGCTACCTTTCAGATATCGGCTGTATTCCATGATTTGTAACAGGTGTGCAAGCCAGGGCTGCCTATGTTGCAGGTGAGTAGGCAGATGTCTTGGACAGCAGAACATTACTTGGTGTGACATTTAGGCCCTGTACATGATGGAAGGTGTGTGTTCCAGAAGAGTGAATGCTGTCAATACCTCACAAGCTGCTTCCACAATATGTTATTTGGAGTGTGTGCACACATATGCGTCCAGTGTTTCATAAGGTATGTATTCCCCATAATTGTTGTCCTAATATAGGATTCCATATTACACATGCATTGCTCATTTTAGGATCACATTACAGGTGGTAAACAGTACGTAATGTGCTACTGTGATTTGCCAGTGTGTAGATCTGGAATAGTTGCCATTGTGATAGTGGTGTATACAGTGCTTTACACACTGTAGAAGGGTACTGTGTCAAACATGTCCATATGTAGGCCATTCCTCCCACCATCATGTTCATCTCTGTCCACACATCTTGCACTGACAGGATGTGCAGTATACTGCAAGTCTCATACATACCCTTCAGATATGGCACCAAGATGACCACTGTGATGCAGTATAGTTAACAGCAACAATAAGTGAACATGTACAGCATGCATTATGGGTAGGTGTGTTACATCTGTGCATGGCATATAGCATGGCCATAACATGGCCAGTGTTTTGGCAAATGTGAAATAGAAAAAAACTCCATACTCACCAGCCACGAGCTGCTGCCCTAGTTTAATACCAGAGGGACCTACATAGTTGTGTGAGAAATGCAATGTTAGTAGCCACACCTGTACAGGGTGGGAGCAGCATTTCAGAACATCATCTATACAAACCCACAATACTAGAGATTATGCACATCTGCTCCTGAATACACTACAGCAACAGACTATTTTATCTGACATATGCATATATATACTTTACAGATGAGGATAGATAAGCAGCACTAGTCTACTAATGTACCCTGGGGCCTTACCTGGATGCTCCTGCTCCATTGTGTGGGTGGCACCCACCTCCACAATACTTTTTTTGGCTGCTGGAATTTGCTGGCTTGTGCGTGCCCCAAAGCTAGCGAGGAGCTCCTCCACATGAGTCAGTAGGGGCTGGATGGTATGACCCCCACCTGTGGCTTGCTGGTCCCTTCTGACAGAAGCAGCATGTTGACGGGCATGGTGGATGAGGTCAGTACAATGATGTCATACCTGCTCATAACTTCGGTTATGCAGGCCACCACCGTTAAGCCGGCAGACAAGCTCGTTCCACATGGCAGTCCTTTCCTGCATATCATGTGATGTCCATGAAAACATGGTTTCGTGATGCTGCACGAGGTACTGCACAATGATCTCTGTTTTGTCTGTAGTATATGCAGGCAACCTTTCCCTGGACATCGTACCTGAAAGACATAAACAGGTGACAAGGTCTGAGGACATCATACTGCAAGGTTATTGTACTTGATATTTAACATCTCCCTCACCCCCATCATATATGCATACCTAATCTGAACACACACATCACTCAGTATGATTACACCAAACCTTCTGTTGAGACATATATCCTATTGTGCAGCACATACTGAACTTTGTTGTTATTCATGTTCCATGTTTAAATAGTATCATTGGTGGCCTGTTGCTGACAATGTCACCTGCATGCCATTGTAATGGCCACTGTAGTTCCATATATGCATCTGTTCTGTTTGCTATGCAGCCATTCCAAATCTGGTGTTTTGGCTTACTGGGACTATGTATGCATGCTGTTATAGCTAATCTTGGATTATGTTGACTATTACTGACAACATATGTTGTAACACTGCAACTCAATATCACATATGGGAAAGCTGTTGCCAGCAGACCCGCCTCTTCCACCTCATCTGGCCATGGCTGTAGGTTGCATCACATCTGGGACCCGACACGGGACCTCTTCATCTGCTGGTCCAGCACTACCTTCAGGTGGACCCACCTCAGGGGGGGCCCCTGGGAGTGCACACAGACAGGATCCTGTAACCTAATGTCAGGTCCAAGATCTGGTGCATAGGGAGCTCTGCAGAGAATTGTTTGATCAGCAACACAACCATGATGTCCTCATGTCATATGCGGAGGTTCAGCCTGCCCCTACTGCTCAGCCCCCAACACAGCCATCTTCAGAGCCATAAAGGTGCAGTGGTGACTGCCTATGTGTGGGGAGCTCAGCCTCCCTATATCCATTTGGCCTGTATAGGGCTTCCTATTTCCAAACACCCCTCCCTGTCCAAGGTGTTTACCCACCACATGTGTAATACACCAACCCTGTATGCTGTTTTGTACATCATGTCTGTCTTCCAAACCACCCTACCTCCCCGTATATACCTACTATCCTTCCCTAACATTCCACTCTCAGCTTAACACACACAGGGTAATGTGTTACCAACACAAATGTCACACCATACATGACTGTCCATTTTGCACCTGCTAACATGTGCTTACAGGTGCCTTAATCACTATGTATATAACAGCCCTTGTTCTGGCCAGCACATACATTATCAGTCCTTTCAAGTGTGTAACCCAGGACCCTGCACACCCAGCACACCATAGCCACATATATTTACCATTAAGCCATCTGGGCTGCAGGTATGTGTGAGGTGGTACCAAACGTATCATACAGCACAGTCACTCAACAGTAGGGGCATTTTTTAATATATATATATATATATATATATATATATATATATATATATATATATATATACAGATTCGTATCACTTCACTGAAAGACCATTTCTCTGAGACAAACTCACATAAAATGTCACCTAACAGTCATTGCACCTAATAATCATTTCACTGACAAATAGTACTCTAAGGCAAAGTTATATGTCCTTTTCCCCACTGTATTGCAATTCAGGTGTTAGTATATATAGTTAGGGGTGGTGTGGGTGAGGCCGTAGCCCCACACCAAGTTGGGTTTTACCATATAATGTAAAACACCAGACAACAGAAAACCAACTTATGTGGGGGGTCTACACCCCCCACACCCCCATTGTGGGGGGGTGCCCCCCACAACCCTCATAACTGTATCTACTAACACCAATATCGCACTACAGTGGGGAACAGGACATATACCTTTGACTTGCCTAAGACCACTACTTGTAACTGAAATGGGCTTTGGATGAAATTAACTTTCAATTAAATGAACTGTAGGTGATTTGGTCTCAGTGAAATGGGTGTCCGTGAAATGGTCATTCAGTGAAGTGATATGCATGTGTATATATATATATATATATATATATATATATATATATATATATATATATATAAATATATATATATATATATATATATATACATATATATATATATATATATATATATAGAGTATATATATATATATAGAGAGAGAGAGAGAGAGAGAGAGAGTGACCTCAGACATGAGGTCCACACTCTGACCTTCCTTCCTGAACTGCTGCACTGTTCTGCCTTGCTACAAAACAGATCATCACATGTGGACACAGCCTCAAATTAGGGGGAATATATAGAGACAGATTGTAGATAGGCTTATTACACACCTATGACATTTGTGCATGATACATTTCACATTGGTATGACTGTTCTGTAGGTGGTGGGGTCTGACACTCATGTGTGTATAATGACTTCATTTCTCCCACCTTCAGCTATTTGCTAGACTCATATACATGTTTGGAGAAACAACACAGACATTATGATGGGTTACGTCCTGTCATTCTGTGGAGATCCACACATTTGACAGGTATGGCCCACTGCCCATAGGGCCAGATGCTATGTCCATAAAAAACAAAATATTGTTCTGAAAAGGACCTTTAAGTATGTTCTCTACCTCCCATTTGGCCAATACAGCACTGGCATAACTGTTGGCGCACGATTTTCCCATCGCAATGCCATTGCACTGCCAGTATATACTATTCCTGAACATAAATATATTGTTATCCAGTACTAACTTTAAAAGTACATGCATTTGTTGTAACTTCATCCCTGTGTATTTTGGATTTTTCTCCAACATCTTACTTACACTGCTAATTCCTGCTTCATTTGGTATTACTGTGAACAGTGACACTACATCTAGTGTAGCCAAAATGCAATTCCCAGGTACCTTTCCTTTCTTTGAGAAATCATATAGATCCCTAACAAAGTGTTCTGTATCTTTCAGTATATGTTCAGTCTCATTAATCAGTGAATATAAAGAGATGATTAGATTGCAAAATAATTGTAACATCATGATAAGACCAGCTGACAAAGGGGGCCAGGTTGTCGTGATGGACAGATTAGCTTATGACAATGCTATGTATGACATTTTGGAAGATCAAAGTTTTTATCAGATCCTTACACCTACACAAGTGAAGAAAATGATAGAGAAGGTACACCATAATCTGAATGAACTTATAATGAACAATGTTATTGATGAGAATTTATACTGGTATTTTTTAATGCCAAATCCCACAAGTCCCATAATACAGGGGTCACCCAAAGTACATAAAAAATGCGAAATCCTCCCATGAGGCCAATTGTGGCTGGACGAAACTGATGCACTGAGCCAGTATCGATATACTTAGAGAAGCAACTTTGTCCACTGATTAATGAGACTGAATGGGAGATAGAGAACATACTTAAAGGTCCTTTTCAGAACAATATTTTGTTTTTTCGGAGGTTTGTGGATGACCTCTTTATTTTATGGGATGGGACAGTAGATGCATTATTGGCATTTACTGAGTTTATAAATCAGACCACACAGTTTCTTAAATTTACTCTAAACTAGTCCTTCAGAGAAGTGAATTTTTTAGATGTTACTATTTTTAAAGGAGTGAATGATGAACTTAGTGTTACGTTATACAGGAAAGACTGCCATGTCATTAGTTTATTGAGTAATGAAAGCATGCACCCCAAATTTATATTTAGGAACATAATACAAGACCAGTTTTACAGAGCATCTAGACTGAATGCTAATGAAAATGATTTTACACAACAGGCATATAAGACAGCAGTTGAACTTATGGAAAGGGGTTATGATTCACAAATTGTAGAGCAAAAGAGAATGCAAATAAAGAGGCTGAGACAGATGAGAGCTAAGCCTTATTTCTCAGACGTAGATGAGAATATTACCCCTGTTGTAAGAAATGGACATCCATCTGATAAACTTAATGTATGTCTTAGTTATTCCAGGAATATAAGACAATACGTGGAAATTATCAATAAGCATTTGAGTATACTGTCTACTGATACACAGATGAGGAAACATACATTTGAAACCACAATTCTCATTTAAGAATAAGAAAAACTTAAAGAGAAGACTGTGTAACCCAAGGGATTCTGTAACATCCATAGACAACACAGGGACTAAACCTTGTGGGAAGTGTCAGATGTGTATATATATGGCAAAAGATATGCTAGTGTTTAGCCATCCAGATACAGGGGAATTGTTTGACATCAGATCCAGTGCAACTTGTGATAGTTTGCATGTAGTGTACCTTGCTGTGTGCCAAGTATGTAATAAATTTTATGTTGGTAAAATGGATAGACAGCTTAAGGATAGGGTGAGAGAACATTTGTACCATATTAGGAAAAAGAGTACATTTAATGCACTAGTGAAACATGTTAACCAAACCACAGAACACCATTCATTTAAATTTGTAGTTCTGGGGAAATGCCTTGAGAACCCAAGAGGAGGTGATATTAGAAGCAGGACTGAAGAACTGGAGGCAGAATGGATAACGAGACTGAGAGCTGATAAAGGACATGGTCTTAATGACCATGTAACCTTAAGACCTATACTGAGGAAAAGGCCATTACGTAGATAAAGGGGATGCATGTTGTATTGTTAAGATGTACAAATATATTTTTAAAATAGTTTTACCTTTAAGAGTTTGAATGATTAATCATGTGACAGGATTTAAATGGTATAAGAATGGTGTTATTTAGATTCCACCTATATACCTGAAGAAGCATTATTGTGAAAGTGCTTGTGTTTGTTCTTTTATTAAAATGTTGGAAAATCTGGAGCTTTGCCTTTGCCTGTTTTTTACAATAAATATATTTTAGTTATAAATATATATATGAATATATATATATATATATATATATATATATATATATATATATATATATATATATATATATATGGATCCACTTCATTAAACCAAATGTTCAGATAACCGACAGTCACATAACCGACATCACAACACCAACAACTCAAAATCCTGACACCTTAAAACAATGAAATCCAAAACGCCGACACTGGGAACACCAACAAATCTTCATTTGAAGCACTACAAGTGTACAAGAGTACGCTGTGAAAGTACGCATTATCAGCAACATAGATGAAGTCGGACTTTATGTGCAATACAAGCCACACAGCAGCACACCCGGTTAGGCGATAATAACTGTAAAACCCCATGACATGTACTGTCAGCATCTTCCACAATACGTAGTAGGAGAAGAAAGCAATGTAGTGCATATCCTGCCAGACAGACTACTGCAACCATGTATACAAAAACGACTTGTGCAACCCTGTAGTGAGAACACAGTGTTACTACGTTTGTTTACATTTTCAGAAGGCTAGACACAATCTTTATGAACTCACTTGTAGAATAGTCATCCCTATGTGATAGCACAATTTGAAACTGCTCACTTCTGACCATTAGCTTTTTCCTCTTGGGTGACGGGATAGGTTAGTACCTCTTCCCCCAAGGAGACATTTCAGTCTCCTGTGCCATGCCTCTATAGAATTCTATGTCCATGGTAGGTCCAACTCATTTAACTTACTGACATTCCAAAAGGCAATTGGGAACAATGGAGGAAACCTCATTGTGAAAGACAGCCTAGTATTAAATTTCCACTGTTTACCATATATATATATATATATATATATATATATATATATATATATATATATATATGTATACACCACTCGGCAAAGTATTTGAGGATGTCTTTTCCCTCAGCTGGGAATGTCTCCTTAACAACTTCAAATGTACTCGCCATGTCACATTCTTCCAGAAAGACAAGGGCTACTAATGACTTAATTGCCAATTGAAATTCCTGTGACCTGTTGTATACTGCAGCCAGACCCAGGGATTGCACTTTGTGCCACACATTTTGCCCAAAGTGGAATAGGCAACCCTTTGAGCATGCTGAAGGGATATTATGTCTAACACTTTTCAAGGCAGCAATTTTGAAATCACACAGTATATACCGCACTGTGACTTCCAGGTCCTGCTCTGCAAATAGGTGGAAAATACTGTGCCATAGGTAATTGTAGCTTCTAAAGGATTTCTTTGACATGAGGGAATATATAAGTGGTACAGACTTACTGTGACCACCATACTTTATGAAACCATGTAAATTGTACAACTGTAGCACTGTTCCACCTTTAGTGAAGAAACGCACCATCCATTGACCAAATGGAGGCGCAGCTAAGGTCATGCATGTTTTTCATTGTTGTGAACACCACCACGTAAGTGTCTGTAGTGGGGTCAGACATTACTTTACTCACGAATGTGCCATTTTTCAGGGGATACTTTGTAAAATCAATGCTTGTAATGAGATATCTTCCACCCTGTTAGTGAGACCTACTTTACGTTGCACTCTACTCACTTGTTGGAGTGCCTTTCTGTGGGGAATACAATGGATTGTATCTAGTGATGTAGACGCTACCGCATCCTCAACAATCAGGCATGGGGTATCCCTGCTGTAAGTAGCTCTGGTTTTTACATTTCCACATACGACGTAACTTTGCACTTCACCAGAATCCCCTTCATGATTGTCTGCAGCGGACTTTTCTAAACAGTCCCAGTCTGGCATTACCACAGTGACTGCTCTGCCCTTGAAACCTTCTGTAGCTTTATACTTGCATCCCCAATACCTCTTAGCCTTCCGTGTTCATTCTAAATGGTACAGATACCCATCAATTATGAGTAGCTGTTTACCCTTTTGGGATGCTACTTTTTTAAAAATGCCATTTAGAATTCCTGGGGCTTCCATTTCCAAGTCAGCCATGGTTTCTTCGGTGCATAGCACAAACATGGCCACCCCTGCAGATGATTTAAATCCTTTCTGATGCATGCAATTTCTTTGTGTTAATTATTGGCGCTAATTAGTTACTCAGGGTGCACTCAGTAAATTTACTCACTCTGGGATGACTGAGTTGCTTTAGTTATGCTGTGAATATGTTGGGGAGCATGCAGGGTTACTACTGTGTCGGCATTTTGGCTTTTGTTGTTTTAAGGTGTCGAGATTTTGAGTTGTCGGTGTTGTGGTGTTGGTTACGTGACTGTTGGTTATCTGAATGTTCGGTTTAATGAAGTGGATCCATATATATATATATATATATATATATATATATATATGTATATGTATATATATATATATATATATATATATATATATATATGTGTGTATGTGTGTGTGTCTGTCTACATATACATATATATATATGTCTGTATATCTATCTATATATATATACATACACACACACACACACACACACACACACACACACACACACACGCGCACACACGCACACACGCACACACATAAATATATACACATACATGCATCTACATATATAAAAAAATGTTTCCTAATGTTGAATGACTGTGCTGCATGATATGTTTGACAATAACTCAATGTTCGCTACAGCTCAAATGGTGTAGTGGTAATTCATTGTGGCTATGGTGTGCAGGGTCTTGGGATCAAGGGTTTCCAGGCAGAACAAGGTCTGTTGGATACAGAATGTCTAAGGCAGTTGTAAGTAGGTTTGTATGACGGTAAGCAATGCTAACATCTGGTTAAATATGCTTACAGAGAGTTTATTGCTTACTCTGTGTGTACATTGTTTACCCCCATGCAAACAGACTTAAAAGTGCTTACCTCTGTGCTAATTTCTTCAAAAGAAAAAGGGGGCACAAAGTGGAAAAGACAATAGGGAAAATAGCTAGGGATATGCAGGACGGGTGTAGGGAAGGTCCATAGCTGCTGTTTCTTCTACAGCAACAGCTGTGCATATAAACTGAATTGGGAGGTAGATTTGGACACTTAAACCCATGAGAGAGGGGTGAGAACAACAATAATATGTTGTGAAGCCATTACATGTGTCCAGTGAACATGTGTGTGAAATAAACAACTATGTATGGGCAAGAATTTTTTTTTGAAACATATTTCCTTTTTTTTAAGGTTAGAATGGGATGTTGGGGAAGGATAGTAGGTATATTTGCTGAGGTAGGTTGGGTAGGATGACAGACAGGACAGCATACAGAGGCAGTATATGACACATGTGGGAGGTAAACACCTTGAACAAGGAGGGGTGTTTGGAAGTCGGAAGCCCATGAGCTCCCAAATGGAAACAGTGGGACTGAGGTCCCCACCCATGGGAAGTCACCACTGCACATTCACAGCCCTGAAGGGGGCTGTGCTGGGGGCTGTGTAGGAGTGGCAGGCTGACCCTCTAAATGCACCATGTTTATCTCAAGCTGGCATAGCAGATATCCAAACTCACTGTGGAGCTCGCTACACACCAGACCCCGGACCTGACGATGGACCTGACGCTCCCAGGGGAGGGTGAGCCCCATCCCCTGAGGTGGTTCCACCCAAAGGTTTGGCAGGACCAGCGGACAAGAAGGTCTCAGGGTGGGACCCAGACTTGTTGGTGCCCAGTGCCATGGCCAGATGAGGTTGGAGAGGTGAGTCCACTAGGACCAGCCTTCCCAAATGTGCTATGGTGTTGCAATTTTAAAACATATGTGGGTTAGTAAAAGTCAACACATTTCAGAATTAGGTATAACAGCATGCATAGATATTCCCATTAACCCAAAACACCAGATTTGGAACAGTTGAATAGCAAACAGAACACATGCATGTATGGAACCACAGTGGCCATTACAACAGCATGCAGGTTACATTGATGGCAGCAGGCCACCAATGTGGAAGTATTTTAACATGGAAAATGCATAGAAACACATTTCAATATTTATCAAACAATAGGAGATATGTCCCAACAGTAGATTTAATTGTACACATACCAATTGAGTTGTGTATTTAGATTATTGTTGCAGATATTTTGGGGGGGATGTCACTTAGCAACTTATATATCCCTGTAGTTCTCACAACTTTCTTAGTCACAGCTGTAATCTGTACCTGTCTTCCTCAGTTTTACAATATGATATTATGATTAAAACAGTCTTATACAGACATTCCTACACATTTTATTTATGTAGCACAGTGTGGGTAACAGTGCTTAATACAGAGAATGCAATACTACATTACCATATGATACCAGAGTAAACACAAGCAGTCCAGGAGTTAGACCTTTATTGCCAGGCTGTTACCCTTTTATTTAAATACAACCTATATGAGACTCTTCCTGCCATATTGTCTGTTTTTTTCAGTACATCCCATACACAATGCAGGTTTTGTACTGACAATAACTTTCTACTACTTTTATATTTATTTCTTATGACAGTACATGCAAGATTATTACTAACCTGCCTCACGATGCAGCCTTTGCAGCCTACATGCATGAGCTTCCTGATTCACAGCCCACTTCGCTGCAGCTGTCAGAGGCATAGAGGAATATTTAGCCATACCTATCCATAATATATACAAGCTAGGCAATTATTAAACAGTTAGTAGAATGAATACTTACCTACTGCTGGGGCATCACCCCTCTGCCTAGCTTCTTGGATCCACTGATCCAAGAGCCCCCTCTTCCTTCATTTCAAGTCAGCATAGTGATGCCTGACCTGCTCACCAGATCGAGGGATACCATTGGCACTGGTGAGGTCACGGACGAGACGGTCCCAGTCTTCCACTTTATATTGGGAGCCCTGGTACTGGCCTTGCAGCAATCTCTGTTTATGGTCTTTTTGCCATGACCTTAGACTCCTGGATGCCACAGCACTGCACTCGGAAGTGTGATCCTTCCCCAACACTGGCCATTGTGCCTACAGGAGGATGCTGCAACCAGTTATGAGATGTATTCCCACCTTTGGGGTTTAAATAGGGCAAATTTCCCACACTTTGCTGTGATTGGACAGTTTTGAAAATGCTAAGCTATGGGCAAACCTGCTTACCTAAAGTTGGCATTGCTTAAAGGGGCATACCAGTGGGAAAATCTATTTAGCTGGGCTACTCATTGCTTACACCTGGTAAGCAGAGGTGTGCAATGCTTAGCATTGCTTATTTTCAATTTTACACACTATTTGCTGTTTGGCATTGATTTATCATTCATTACATGTTATAAATTTGTTTAGTATCTGTGATTCATGCATATGTATGGGGCACTTGTGTTTATCGGGAGATTTCACCACTTTATTACAATGACACCTCACATCTGAACTTAATGCAGCACTCCAGTTCACAAATATATGTTATTTAGTAGGTTATTTGCTCCTTCTTTCAGCTTTTCCCAGTTAAGGGTTGCCAAAGTGGATCAACTGTCTGCTTATGATTGGCAGTGGTGTTTTACAGTGTCAAGTTGCCAGCCTAGCATCCAACCTTCCACAGAAGGCACACACACACATGCATTCCTAGGGCCAATTTTAGGGTATTCAATCCACCTACCACATGTCCTTGGGATGTGAGAGAAAACTGGAGCACCTGGAAGAAACCCACACCACCACAGGGAGAATATGCAGACTCCACACAGAAGGCACCCCAGTTGATGATCAAACTGGGGAACCTCTTGCTGTGGGGTGGCAACACTAATCGCTGCACCACCATGGCTGCCTGTTATTTAGTAAGTTATACAACAAAAAAATTTGTTTATAAATTCCTTTCACATGTAAAATGTGAATTTGCTACAGCGAGGATTTAACCCGGAATGACCACTTGTAAAGCAAATGCCCTGTCCACTACACTATTACAGTACTGCTTCCGTGGAGTGAATCTTGCCATTTAACTTCTTGTGCCATTTAAGCTGGAGTATGCGTAGCTAAGCAACGGGCAAACAAGTGCAGCTATGGTTAAACTTTATCACTTTTATAAAAAAATAAAATTTTGATTGTTGTCACATAGCTGTCATACAATCAGGGACAACTCTCAACAGAATCAGGGACAAATCCAGAAAAAATCGGGGACAGTCAGGGACACTTTTAACATATTAGTTCTATTAACTTGAGACATTTATGGCATTACAGAATGTGAATTAATGTACATTTCCTGCAGGGAAATAAGTGATCAGCTCTTAATTATTGTCATTATTTATTCAGTATAATTACAATGGCACCAGTGTTAAGAGGGATTCAGAGGGACAATACTAACATTTGTGTGTACATCAGGGCAGTCCCTGACAATCAGGAATGGTTGTGAGGTAAGCATTTGTTGTACTATGAGCATTCTCACTCATTGTAATTGCTGAATGGCAATTCTTGAGAGCAGAGGCATGTATATTGTGAGAGCTCTTCTCTCAGACACACCCCCTGCACTCGTCAACGCTCCGTGTTCATTTAGGTGCAGAGGCAGCGCGCCTTCTTAAATATGCATGGTGCACTGCCATGCTACACTTAAACGGTCATTTCCATGCAGGAATAAGTTATTCCTGCATGGAACATTGCTAAATCCTGGGGTCTAATTTGTGACACAGCCCTGATTCCTGTTTTGTTCTCTTTCCTTTTTGTTATTCTTTTTCAGCAACATTAGTAATGTATTTGAGTTGGGGGATTCATATTTTTGGTGTTTTGAATTTTTTTGTGTGTATTATTCAATGTTTCCCTGCTTAATAACTTTTTAAGATGGTTGCAAGTTGTTAGATTTTGAAGTCTTTGAGGAAGTGGCGATAAGTGAGTGGGAGGAAGGACTAGGTGGCTTGTTCCAGCTTCATTCAGTGCATGGAACAGATATGATGCACTGGTAGCTAGCAATTTGATTGCTCAGTTTCCCAGCTCATTTTATAAAGTGAGTAATCTCACATCACAACTTCAATATTACATTATAGGGAACATTGCTTCAGGATTTACTGTGTGAATGGGAACAAACAAAGCAGTTTATGGACTTTATAAAGGTGATAGGTCTCTAGAGTCTCATGAAGTACTAAAATAGCAAAGCCTGATCTATCCTTCGAAGGGAAGGCCAATGTATAATGTTTAGGCATGTGCTGGTTGTCAGTCATGTGAGATCCTCAAAAACACTCCAAACAGAAATATTTATGAAGACAGTAGACTGGTAGCTGCCAATATGGTAGACTAAGTTCCAACTTCTTTACATACATACATACATACATACATACAAATATTTAAAGCATGGGCATTAATGCCCTTCTAGCATGCCAATATACCAAAACACTTGTTCCCTTAATAAGTATCCAGGCTGTTATTAAAATATCTAAACTAGTACTTGCTTTGATGTAATTTGGTAGTCTGTTCCATACATCAGCTACTCTGTCAGAGAACCAATCAGTACAATTCTCATTCCCATAGAATCTCCTACATAGGTTGTCTGATGATTCTCTAATACATTAACCCCAAACTTTCCCAGAAGTAGTTGTCACTAAATGCCCTATATACCTGAATAAGATCTCCTCTTAGATATCTGTGAGAGACACTGTACAAGTCCAGATATTTTAATCTTTCATGTTTGTTTGTCTTTTCGGCTTTTACCGGTTAGGGGTCGCCACAGCAGAACTCCAGACCGCTAATGATTGGCAGCAGATTTTTATGGTGCCGAGTTGCCAGCCCGACTCCCAACCTTCAGCGAAGGCATGCCCATTCACGCATGTCTTTTGGAGGCCACTCGACCCTTTTATAAGTTAAATTTTCACATCCATGGATACCCTTGGCATATTTCCATTGTACTCTTCTCTAGACAATGTTTAGTTGAATTTATGAGATGAACTGATACAATTAACTAATAATGTGGATTCAGTACAGTCTTTTACTAGATTATCATGTCTTCACATTCAAAAAAGCACCAAAGAGCTGATCAGTTATTTAATGAAATTTATATATTACATACAATGCCTTACAGCCTGTGAGTATCTGTAAAGTGCAACATTACTTCCTACTTTTTTGCATTGGATAGAAAGTAAATCCTAAATAGAATGATGTAATTTTTTTCACATCATTTGCCATAAATGATAGATGAGCTGTTAAAGACATCCTTGCATTATGGAAAATTATATAAGACACTTATTGGCTGCAAGCTCCAACTCAGAACCCTTCTGTCATAAGGAACAGCAGTAGAAATAATCTTCCAAGGCATTTGTTTGAAGTCCTTGGAACTGACTGCTTCAAGAGAAGGCAAAGTCAGCTTCTCTAAAACAGTTTTGATACCAAACTGAAGCCACTGACCATCTAAGAATTTTACTATGTAAGAACACCCTGTTTACTGAGGTTTATCCTTGTCCATTTAACAAAACTACTAGCACTCAGCACACCATGACTTTGTCCATCACATGAATATTAATTAATGCCCAGAGTATCAGAACTAAACTCAAACAGATAAGTGATTTTCTCTCTACTCACTCTTCTGACATTGCTGATGTCACTGAATCATGGTCTAAAAACAGCTCTTCAAATTTTCAACACCTACTCCTCCACACTAACTTTTATGACTCAAGAGAAGACAACAGAACAAGAGGTGATACTTGACTGTTATTCATATCTCATCTTAACTAAGGGGTTATTACTTAAGTTAAGGCCTCCTTAGGCCCTGATCCCAACTAAATATTTTTAAAATTCCTCCTTTAGAAAAATAATCCTATTTGCTGTTGCCTATCTTCGATCCCCTTTATGTCCTAACACATTTCAATCCCTTATTAACAACATGAATAAACATACCTCTCAACTGTTCAGACTTTTGTAGAATGTCTAGATTTTTGGCTCATATTTTTCATCTGTTACTCATAAAATTTGTGGTTTTCTGGAAAGTCACTGAGGATTAAAGTCACTAAATAATGACATATATTTGTGTTTCAGACTTTGTGTCCTTCAGAAAAAATGCATGCAGACACAGATCCTACTATTCTAGCAACTGTCTAGCTTTATAAGAGCAATATTTAAAATCTGTCCCTATTTTAGGCCTTTTCCAAACACCATGCCACATATGTAAAAACAGATTTGATGAAACCTCCTCCAAAACAACTGAGATCTGAAAATGCATCAAATTTTCATCCACTCTCCATTCTTCATATGTATGGAGAAAGTGTAGACAACATCATCTGCATTCAAGTCTAAAAATATATCCAAGATACCACCTTATCTCTTTAAAAAACATGGTTTTTGAACAAAGATTAGCACCATGATTGCTCTATGGACTCTAACTAAATGTATCTTACTTAACATGGATGAAGGCAGCCTTACAGGTACTTTTTTCATAGATCTTGCTAAGGCCTTTAATCTCATTATCCACATTCTTCTTCTTCACAACCTGTTAGAAATTGACATATGCTCAGAAGTATCTCATTGGTGTAAAGATTTCTTATTCAGCAAACTCCTCAGGTTAAAATATACTCATCCATGACAGATGCAGCCATTCTTCAAAAAGGTGTACCTCAAAAGGTTCATACTTGCCCCCTTGTTTTTCCATGGCTTACTGACAACCGTGTTATGACCTGCAACATATACCTCTGGTGCTATACACAGACAATATGGTCATATTTATATCTAGCCCCTCTTATGCTGAGATTCAAACCCAGCTTGAAATTGATATGTAATCAATAAACAATTGGCTAATCACCCACAAACTACAATTTAATCCCACTAAAAATATGCTTTTCAGGACTCATCAACGCTTGATCCTAGTTCCAAACTCCCTCATTATCAAAAGTATTAACAGAGCACTAATAAAAACAGCAATCTTATTTAAATGTCTTTGCACATGGCTTGATTGATCCCTTTACTTTTAAACTCACAGAAAAAGTGCCTGGACAAAGCTAAAAAACTAACTAAATAGATAGCATACAATTGAGCTGGCTTACTGGTAAATTGCTTTGACTATTGTGTGCAGGGTCCTCGGTTCAAGACCTTTAAGGGCTGTTTATTACCCAGGGATCACTTCTGTGGCTTTGCTTGACAGGGGCACAGGAAATTAACTTTCTTGGGTGGTGTAAGCCAGGGAACCTTGTTAGCTAGGCTTACTTAGGCCCTGGGGCCAATAGCCTAGTACCTTCCTATGATATCTTAAGAACTGATGCCTTAGTAGGCTCACATCTATTCAAAATCTTACAGCTTCAAACATCCTCACCCATTACAGCAAAACTCACCACAAAAACCCTCTTCATACAACATCAGAAGACATTGCCTATCAACACACAACCTGCATGCTCCCAAAACTAAACATAACTGCACCATATATCATATATTGGTCACAGTTCAAAGCACTTCTTTGCAAAGAATCACAAGGTGGGCACTACCACGTGGACCATATTGACCTAGCTACTGATTCTCTTTCCTTAACAACTGCTTCTTCTCTCCTTTATCAAATTCTTTGAATTAATCCTGAAACCCGCATTTGTGCTTACTATTAAGTTAAGTTAAGCTCTTCATAATATTTGTCAGACCATTTTGTTATATGTTATGCTATTTTTCTTCTCTGATGATAGTTCTGCTAGTGTTCTATCTGCATTTTTGTGATTATTTTGAAATTAGTTCTCTTACACTGACAGTTTCAACCTCCATAGTACAATTATCAGTCTGTTTTGTAATATCAGATTGATACTGTGTCATATAGATCTAGCAATTTAAAATGTTGACACCAGGTGAAGCAAAAATAGTAGTGTTTTTTTTAACCAGAGCACTCAAGAAATATGCTTTCTTTGTCTTCTGGGAATGTTCTAAATGCAGGAGTTATATCTGACATTTATAAGAGTAATTCATTTGCTATTAGGTTAGCCATCAAAATCATTATAGAGGTATTGACGTTCCAAAAGCACTCTGTTGGACTTATTTGTCTTTTTAGGTGCAGGAGGCAAGATGCCTGGGTCATGTTCTTATTATATCACAGAGTGAATAAACAAAAAAGCAGGACAGTTTGTAGCTTTAAGCTATTTCAGTCTTAAAAAAAGACTTAGTGTAGCTATATTTCAGAAAGGACTTTTTTTAAAAGACCAGTAAAAATGATTCTTTGCAGAATTAATTATACCAATAAAAGACTTTCATCAAAGGAAGAACTGAAAGACAAAGAGCCCTCATCATCACATTCCATGCTATATTCAATGGGAGAGAGCATCTGGTCAGTATATGTATGGTCAGGGTCTTCTGTTTTATTCTGAGTTTTAATGAAGCAGTTGTAGGTTTTATGCTTCTGTTTTCTACTGTTTTCCTCAGAAGCAGGAGGTTTTGGCTCTCATCAAAAACTGTATGCCGCCTTTTGTACTAAATGAAAGCACTTTGTGCTTTGCATCTGTAATATATAAGCACAATTATCTTAATTTCCTGCATGACTGATGTCTGCACTTCTATCATCCAGGGAGGGTGAGCATCCATTCAGTAAATGCAATATTTGTTTTGTTTGAGTATCTGATCTGCTAACATTGGTCACTAGCCATCTCTATCAGGGCTTTTGGAAAGGAAACCTGAATGGGAACGAGAAAAATGTGGCCAACTTTCAAGTCAAAAATCACAGTGGAATACCAGTTAAAAATCATGAATAGGAAATTAACACTCCGAGAGTGAGATTTTCTTTCTTTCTTTTTTTTCAAAATTTTTTCAGCTTTAGTCTGATTCTGTTAACATGTCTTGATTAGAGAAGGTAGGGCTCATAGCTGCCTCCTATATCCCTGAAATAATGTGACTAGTGAGAAAATGAAGAACCTCATGAAAACTTAACTTTGGAAAGAGGTGGAACAAACCTGTACTTCAATATTCAGTATTGGAGTGGTTCTGTTAAGAAAAGAAAACAAAGGAATACATGTTCCTGCCTTCTAACAGATTCAGAAGGCTGCACATTCTTGGATTATGTTCTTTTGAATACCTCATTTTATTTTTTATGGAAATCTCCTATATCTCCCCTTAGTACTGTGGGTTTTGTCGACAAAAACACTTATAGACTGAGATGAAGATGAAGTGTTGTGTAATATTTTATGTTTATCATTTATTGATAAATTCTGTGTTCTCCTTGTTAAGATCTTATGTTTGCAAAAATAACAATTTATACAAGACTTAATGCCATGGTTTTCTTGAAAACAAAAATAAGTGAATTTTAAGGTGGCTCTAACACTCACAAGAACACTTGCTAGTTACTGTTTAAGAACAATGATAAGTTAGCCTTATCAAAATAAATAAAACATATTTTAGAACTGAGCAAGAACTCTATAGAAATGGAGTTTTCGAACAGTGATGAGAAAAAAATAAGGCCTAAGCAATATGCAAATGCTGCAAAGATAGTGGAGGCTACATTCAAAGTTCAGAGCTTGGCAATGCAAGTCTCAATCTAGGTAATGTCCTACTATTGAATAATCTGTTTCACATCTGACATCTGCCTCCAGAAGATAATGTCATTCACATAATAAAGCCTGTAAAGCATATTTTTATTTATTTATTTACTGACATTTGTTTACTGGGAAAGTCTGACTGGATCATTTTATCTCTTTTCAGTGAAGGCCAGGGAGAAAAGTTCCACAAATATAAGAAAAGAAGCTACATATAAATAGGTAAAAATTGATAAAATATTACAATATACTGTAAATACATAAATGAATACAGATATTAATAAGTATATGACGTGTAAAATAATATACAAATATCATCAATAAAATAAGATAAATACAATATCATGCAGCACTGAAATGAGTTTATTACTCACTCATACAGCAAATGTCAGACTGGAACATTTTAACAGTGGATAAGAAGGAGGAGAAGAAGAGAGGGGGGAGTGAGAAGTAAGTATTTGTTAGCGTTAATAAGTGGAGTAGATATGAGAAGCAGGCGAAATAAAGAGTAAAAGCAAGACTGAGCATAAAGAAAACAAGAGGAGGATAAATAAATCAATAAGAGACAGAATATTTGTAGGTACTGGAGGAGTAGGAGCTGTTATTATTAGTCAGGACAGTAGCCTGCATGTTATGTATTGCCTTGATTGACCTAGGAATTAAATTCCAGGCTGTCTATAGATGTCAAGAAAAGTTTTGTCAGAATATTGAACCTACCATTGCCAGGCTCTAAGGGAACTGCAATGGCTGGAACTTCCCCAGCTACTAAACTATCACCAATTAGTCATTGCTTACAATGTGGTAACACATCCAGGAAAAAAACCCTGCACTAGGCCAACTTCTCACTCACTATAATAGAAATCATCCTCTCCGATCTTCTGACAAACCCCTCCTCTGTATCTCTAGGGCTAACAATACTGCAGGAAAAGCACTGTAATGCAAAATCACTAAAGGTCGATCTTTAATGATGGAACAATTGGAAATTCAAATTTGTCAAAGCTAACATAAAAAAAAAAAAAGAAAAAGGGTGTAGGCACGGGGGGGGGGGCAAGCCTCCACATGGGGGGCTGTGCCCCCCACACCCCCCGCTAGTTAAATATACCAACTCCAAGATCACGCTACAGTGTAGGAAAGGGAAATCTTCCCTTTCCGCACCGAAGTTCGTTAAAGTACGATCTCGGAGTTGGTATATTTAAGTAGCGGGGGTGTGGTGGGTGTAGCGGAGCTTGCCCCCCTGCTTTAACCTGTCAGGGTATATTGTCTTTTTTTTTATTTCAAAGTTACGGAACTTTGATCATATGGTGTCGACCATATGGTATTCGAAGTTCCGTAACTTCGATTTTCTAATAGGTAACCGTTCTCCCACTCCATAGCTAGAACCTGGAATAATCTCACTCAGAACACACTTAAAGAATAAGTGGCTATGCCCATGTATTACATAAGTCCTCAAATTATTCCACTTATATAACTCTCTTCCTAATATACCTACTGTAATATATATTACGGTCTAGGTCTTCTCCTAATACTGACTGAATTTGTATACTTATTCTGTTATTAACCATGTGTAACTATTTTTCCTGTATATACAGGTCTTCTTATGTCTTCTGCTGTATACTGTATTTTAACATATTGTTTGAAAATTCTCCGTATAGTGTATTTTAACATATTGTGTAAAATTTTACTTGCTGTGGAGCTTTTCTCCCTGGGCCTCTGCTGAAAATGGACCTGTGTCAAGTTGGACCAGCCTGGTTAACAAATATAAAATAAAATAAATAAATAAATACATAAAATATTGAACATGATAATTGGGAGGTAGTTGTGGAGAATTGTACTAATAGCTGGGCATGAAGTGGGATTATATACAATTTTATGTCCTAGGAGAATTTGGGTATAATTGAGCTGGTGGGATAATTCTAGACAATTTAAAGATTTTTTTCAGCAGAACAGTGATGTATTCTGCGATTTGTTAAGGATAATTGTTTCAAGATCCTTATGATGTATACCTCACAGACAGGGTTAGTTGATAGTAATCACAGAATTGCTCTTCTAACAATAACCATCAAACTATGGTCAGTTAGGGTACGTGGCTTTTTTCTTCACCTGAAGTATCTCTAGGGTATCATACTGTTTGACCAATCTGGAAGTGTATTTATCCTTGATGAATATTGATACACTGCCTCCTTTAGTTTTCTTGCCTTCAGTTTGTGGCCTGAACGTGTGGAAAGAGGTGTAACCCAGTATGGCTGGGGTGTGCTGCACAGCCTTGAACCAGGCCTTTTTGATTGCACAAATGTCTGCATCTTCCAGGGTGAGGACTGCTTCTGGTGAATGCAGTTTCATGTTAAGACTCCTGGCATTTAGCAATATGACCTTGAGGTTGTTTTTGTCTGGTATTTTTACATCAGGAGATTTGTCCTTGTGACACTGCCTAAAAAAAGGCACTATGGGGGTGGCAAGAGCCTTTGCCAGGAGCTGAAATCCAAGGGGTGACAGATGAAGGCCATCTCTGGCAAAGCATCGAGGTCTGTCGACCATGTCATCCCAGGCTGACAGATACTGGATCACCTTAAAAGGACACACAAAACTAAGCCAATTATTTAACTCAATCAATGTGAGACTTCACTGCATATGTGACATGATGGATCCTGGCACCTGACAGACAGCTGACCGTGACCTTTCCCTTATCCAGCCTGGTGAGAGGGACACCTGTGTGTCTCACGATGGAATCTTCTATGACTAATATGTTAGGTTTAGTGTTTAGCCTTATGGGCTTGACAGGTGAGACACTGTAGAATGAGCTCTTTTGTGTATTGTATTCTGCAGTGGAAGTATTATGTGTAGTGTGCTTGTGTTTGTGTTTGGGAGGTCGCTGGTCTTTAGGTAAATTTGTGACAAGAACCTCCACGAATGTAGGTATGTGTGATGTGGGTTTGGGTGGAGTAGGTGGTGAGGTGTGTATGCTGACAACCCACTCAGCGTCAGATGTACTGAAAGGAGTATGAGATAGCATTGATTCAAGGATTTTAATATAGTTCCATCTTTCACATGTTGAGTTTGTGTGAAATAAAAGTAGAGAGTTGTCTGTGTACATGAGGCAGTTGCTACATTTCCTCAGTATGCCCATATTGGCCAAGCTGGCTGGAGAAACTGTGGGATATTGCCTGTTCATAGTGCTAAGTAAATTTATATTGTCAGAAACAAGAATTTGGTGGGAAAAGGGTCACACATAGGAATAACTAGTGGGCAAGTTGTGTAAATACCTTAGAGGCTAGGCTTAATGCAATTTTAGTAGGGAGAGTGTGTACTCATAAAAACTCTTGAGGCTGTTATTACAATGGAGTGCTTACACAGCTTCACTAGTACTGCCTCTTTTCCCAGAAATGTGCTAAAGATGAGGAACTACACTGTTGGGATACAACTGTATCTAATGGAAAAATTGTCGAAATTATCTGTCTGGCTAGGGTGCACAATTGAGTGGTAGTCTGTCGTACTGCACTATAAGCAAACAAGCAGAAACCCACTCAAGGGTGGGAGTTAAATACCAGAAGGTTGAAACCTAAAACATCTTTAAAAAAAACTCAAAAGAACCAATGAGGTGCTTAATCAAAGCTCTAGACCAGCCAACCTTTACCAGCCAAGGCAAATCAGCACAGTTCTCTAAGTCAAACAGCAGTGAGCCACTAAATAAAAGTTTTAAACAAACAAACAAACAAAAAAAGAATAACAAGAAGACTCTAAAGAATGCTGTTAACTGCAAACAAATTAGTTGTATGATACACTCCTTGGCAGGAAAATCAAAGCAAACAAACAGATGCCTAACAAATGGATACAATTTCCAGTTAATACCTTTCAAACAGTGTATGATGAAATGAGATACTGCCAGCCCAGCTAGCTGGAATTTTATAAATAATTATATGTCATTTGTGAATATTAACATGATTTATGTAGAAGTATAACAAAAAGAGGTACTGCCAGCACAGCTATCTGTAATTTTGTAAATAATTATATTTGTGAATATCAGCATGATTCAGATAACATATATGTGTTTCAAATGTATTAAAGCTGTATGTCACATAAAATGGTGTGTACAAACGTGTGCTGAAGAGGTATTTTACAAAGTGCTGTTTGAAATGTATCCTCAGTGTACTCTACTGGAATAGAACAGAAATGTACATACACTATTGTAACTGTTTAAATGTATATATTTTAACAGGGGAAACTGGAATGCAGGAGGTTAACTTGCAAAACTTCAGAAAAATAGCTGATATTAAATTATTTTATGGCTAAACCATAAAAAGATGTTGGGCCGGATTCACAAAACCTCTGTGTAAGACTTAATATGTCTTACTAGGAGGCTGCAGTTGAACAGTATGACATCAGCATGCCATGCATATCCATGAGGGCATGCTGAATCATACCCAAGTCTAACACGGTCCATGTAGGAAAGTAGGGGGCGTGTCTGATTGCAGAGTACAACAAAGGGACACGCCCCCAGAAGAGTCAGAGTCCTGAAAGTAAACACCCACGAGCGAGTCCACTGAAATGTCAAGGAACACAACACCGTACATCTCCACAGACTAAACCCTACTGAAAATATGTAAAATGTAAAAATAGCAGTTTCCTTTTTTTTTTATAACTTCCAAAATGTTTGCCTGCATTTGCACTCGTTTGCACGGGTATGCCCTTCACTCAACCACAGTTAGCAAATATGACATTGAAAAGCATATAAGATCTGCATATGCAAATTAAGCAAAGTAGCAATAGCGTAGTGGTAGAGACGTCGCCCAAAGAATAGGTAGTCACGGTTCGAACCCCACAACATCCACCTCCATTTTTCTTTAAATAATATGAAACAATTCCCCGATATATATAAATTTAATTTAAGTAAAATGTAATGAAATGGCCCATTATTTCTGAACAAAACCTATATTATGTATATATAAAAAGAATCATAATTGCCCATAGCTTAGCAGTGCTTTAACAAGCTTAATGTGAGTGCCCGTAGCTGAGCAGCACTTTAACCAGCTTAATATGAGTGCCCATATCTGAGCAACACTTTAACAAGCTTAATATGAGTGCCCGTAGCTGAGCAGCGCTTTACCCATCTTAATATGAGTGCTTATGGCTAAATAACGTGTTACTCAGCGTAAGCTGTTTGCGGGGAGCTGCGCAGCGCACCAACCAGCTTACCATCGGGCAACATTGGGCAAGCTGTAGCAAAGTCACCTTTACACAGACACACCTACTAGCCTATCTAAACAGTAGTAAAATAAAAAAGCAATGATCAAACCTGAGATACTGTGCACCATAGTCAAAGTACTGAACCACTAAGCCATGACAGTTGTACTTAGAAATACAGTATCACCATACATATTTGAATGAATGAAAATACAACCATGACAAAGCAGGTTTGCTGTAAGCAGAGAAATATCCAAAATGACCAATCACAGATAAGTGCGGGAAAACCGGCATGTATAAGCCCCATAGGTGGGAATACACACCATAACTGATTGTGGTACCCATTTGCAGTCAGGATGGCAGGTGCAGGAGAGGGAAATCGCTTTAGAGCACAAAGGTGGGGTGTTGAGGAGTCAAAATATATGGTTTGGCTCCTAGTCCACCATCATGACGGCCAACTCATGCAGGGCCAGGTTCAATGGGGAGCGTACAAGCAGAGGCATGGAACCGGTTGGCACATGATCTCACCAGTGCCACAGGCATTCCGAGGACTGGTGAACAGGTCCATCACCACCATGCGGACCTGAAGCGACGAAAGGAGGACCAACTGAACTGATGGGTCCAGGAGGCCCGTCAAATGCCCAACGCTCAACTACTGAGTAAGTATCCATGTAATTAAGTATGTAAGAAATGCTATCCAAGCCTATGGTATGGATAGGTATGTTCCAATATTCCTTCATTTATATTACAGCTGCAGGTGTTCGTTCCGCGAATCGGCAAGCATATGCTGATAGGCTGGCAAGGTTGCGCCACCAGGCAAGTCAGTAATTATTCTGCTGGTATTGTTATAGAATAGAAGTGAGACAGCCTGTAAAAGAGTTCAGTGTTGTAACCCAGTAATAAAGGTCAAATAAGCCTAGAAGAAAGATCCTGCTAGTATTGTAAGATTAGATAAGTGATGCAGCCTGGAAAGAGTATTGCAATACAGTAATAAAGATTAAACAAGTCTCAAATAGAGTTTCCACCTGTATTGTAATATCAGATAACTGCTTCAGCCTGAAAATGAATGTTGTAATCAATCAACAAAGGACAGACAAGTGTCAAATACATCCTTGTAAATTCTGCCATATGAAATAAGTGAGTCAGCTGGAAAGGATTGTTGTAACCCAGTAATAAATGTTAATGAAGCCTAGAATTAAGTACCATCCTGAAATGTAAATATAAAATAAGTGAGAGAGTGTGAGAAAGACAGTTTGAAGCTACAAAGAAAGCTGTAATAAGTCTGGAATAAAGGTATACTGCATTCACTACATAATGAAATGAATGAGACAGCCACAACCAAAGAGTGAAATGCCTTTAATAAAGTACAGAACCTGGACTGTGTCCGTCCCACAATTTGGAAATGTTGCTGTACACTTGCATTATGGAGATAGTATGGTTGTATGAAATGCTGAACATCCACAGTTGTCTAGACCCATATAAATAAAATGTAGCAGGATGCTTTACCTGAATACAGCCAGATATGAACATATATGAATAAAAATGGAATGTATATTAATGTAGCAGTAACATCCCCATCACCAACATTCCTAAGGTTACATACAGGAAACTGTACTTATACATGTAGGGGATATGTATCTGCATCTACTAGGAATGTACAGTATATGTATAGGTAGTTTAAGTTGTTAATGTAATATTTCTCCACCCTACCCTTTTGTCACAAATGATGCCATTCCACACCAAACTGGGAATGTGTATTCACAATTAATTCCCATGGGCATTTGTCCTGTTGGTTTATACATATCTGCATGTACGTTGATGCATGTGCCGTGTTCACATATCCAAACCTGATGGTCTGTTGCCACCAATCAACCCTGCATGCTGTTGGAATGTCCACTGTTGTTCTAAATATGCAATTGTTATGCTTGCTGCTCAATGTTTGGAATTCATGTGTGTTTGGTTAATGGGAATACTGATGCATGCTGTTACAACTAATTTTGATTGGTGTTGTTTGTTACTAATCCAAAATGCCATATAATACTGCTAAACATATGACAACAGGGAAGGTGGGTTCCAGTGGACCCACCTCTCCCACCTCATCTGGCGAGTGCACCTGGCACCAGTGCACAGGCCGGAAACTCCTCCTCCAGTGGCCCTGTGCCACCTTCGGGTGGAAGCGCTGCAGGGGATGGGGCTCATCCCCCCTCTGCAAGCGTGGCCAGAGGAGAGCCTCCACTCACCCTCTATAGGGTCCGGTCTGTGGTGCGTAATGAGATCAGGTGTTCCATGACTGATCCCCAGTGCCAGCTTGAGGCGAGAGTGGCGCAACTCACGGGTGTGCCTGCCCATCCTATCCAGCCCCCAGCACAGCCCCAGCCTGGGCTGTGGAGGTGCAGTGGTAACTCCCCATGGGTGGGGATCTCAGTTCCACTGTTGCCATCTGTGGGCTCATGGGCTTGTGATATCGAAACATCCATCCCCGTAAATTGCGTTTACCCCCCACATGTGTCATACTCTGCCCCTGTATGCATCTTGTTTGTCTTGTCTCTTAACCTCCCCAACCTACATCCCCAAATATACCTACTTCCTGTACCTCACATTCCACTCTCACCTGAAAAAAAAAAAAGGGCACTCTGTTCCCACAAAAAATTACACCCCATACATAGCTGCCCATTTCGCACACATGTCTGCTGGACATGTAAACTGATGATTACAATTGGCTGTACAACATATTTTGTTGTCCTTACCTCTCTCTCAGGGGTGAAAGGTGTCAAATCTCACTCTAAATTTCTAACAAATGCACAGCTGTTGCTGGTAAAGAATTGGGCAGCTATGGGCCATCCCTACATCCTTCTTGCACATCCTGAGCTTGTTTTTCTACTGTCCTACCCTCTTTGTGCCCCCTTTTTCACTACTTTCCAATTTCCCCATTTTCTTTTCTTTAAAAGAAAATAGCGCGGGTGTTAGCGGGAGTAAGCACTTTTAAGCAGTAGTCAGCATGTGTGCACTTGTGTGCGCTTAGCTAAGCGTAAATAAGCATAGCTAAGTGTCGCGCAAACTCGCTGAAACCCGCTTGCAACTGCTTAAAAGTGCCTTAGTCACTCCAGACAAGGCCTGTAGTCTGCTCATCAGCAAAATAAAATACCCCTGTCAGTCTCAAACCCAGGACCTTGGAAAGACTAGACTGCATTAATTACCATTGAGCCACAGCAGATACACAACAACTTGGTGCTGAAAGAAATATATCATGAAGTACAAGGAGTGAATGTAAAGGGAAAATAGGAAGGCCATTACACAAAGCTTGTTCTGTGTATCTTTACTGGCAATTCTTGTGGAATTGCATTACATTAGTGTGATAAGAGAAACAGCCATGCTAGTAGGTAATAATGTTACAGTAGCACCTGACAAACCCCACACAGTATCAGAGCAGGATAAATATTTGAATAGGTAAGAGGCCAGACCTTCCAACTCTGACTGATCTAAAGGGATGTCCCTGATTTGCAAACAAATGTTACCTGTGCCCCACTGACTCCCTGTGAAATGTATTCACAGTAGGCAGAAAGGTGGGGAATCCCACGTAATGGTAACTGTCAATATGTTACAGTAGACACTACTTGCATGTCAGAAATGGTGTAGTAATACATATGCTCAAAATACCCCACAGTCACAACTGCAGAATATCTGAAATATATCACGGGTGTATCCCACTGATAATTACCTTTCCCAGAGGCTGGTCAGATATATACCTGAGAGTATCTGAGGCCTGGAAGTGTCAGAAACACACAGGCATATCAGCCTGTCTGCTGTTAAACACTTTGTGAATAGCTGTAGAATTACTTCCACAAGCATGCCCTTATGTAGGAGTACAACACAGAAATATCAAAGGATGTAGCCATCTAAAATACTAATGACAGTATAGCAGTTCACAAGCACTTCATGTGCCTGATATTCATAATTGTTAGTACAATATACTTAGTTGTCCTCACCCCTCTCTCAGGGGTGGAAGGTTTCAAATGTCACAGCAAATGTCAAACATATGTACAGCTATTGCAGTTAAAGAAATGTGCAGCTATGGACCTTCCCTACACCCAGCCTACACATCCCTAGCTGGTGTCCCCACTGACTTCCTGCTTTCCGCTTACAACTGTTTAAAAGTGCCTTATTCACTCTGTATGACAAGGCCCCAGTACTGCTCAGCAGCAAAATAAAATACCTTTGTAAGTGTCAAACCCCAGACCTTGGGCTCACCAGACTGCATGAAGTACCACCAAGCCACAGCAAACATATAAGAACTTAGTGCTGAAAGAAACATATCATGCATTACAAGGAGTGAATGTAAATGGAAAATAGGAAAGCCATAGCAACACATTCCAGTAAAGACAAATATCAGGCATTCAAGGAGTGAATGTAAAGGGAAAATAGAAAAGCCATAGCAACACATTGCAAGAACTACTGTTGTATGCCAGTTAATCCACAAATCCCACAGGAAAGTACATACTCCCATGTAAACAGTGTCAGCATTAGCAGGTGTGAGTTAACATACACACTAAGGAGAGTGCACTGGAAGAAGCAACAGTCAGGTTTCAGTACAACATGCATTTCAGTGGCTACAACACAGCCTCAGATATGAGAGATATACCAACCTTCTGACTGACACAACAGTGTCCACAGCAAACCAGCATGGTCCCCACCTTGCAAAACTGAAAGGCCTACGCCTACCTAACCTATCATTTTATAGCAGTGTCCTGAAATCACAGTGAGAACTGCAATTACCACACAGCAGGCTGCATGCAATTACTAAATGCTGGCCACAAATTGGTGCAGAGGCCATCACATGCACATGTGCAGATACCTACAAAAGCAGCCTGTACTGCCAGTCCACACATGCAATAATATCATTGCAGCAACTGGAGGGAGAGAGAGAGAGAGAGAGAGAGAGAGAGAGAGAGAGAGAGAGAGAGAAAGAACAGCATAATGCATTCTGTACAACACTGTGCAATATCATTACAGAATGGTATGTCTTACAACTGTTTCAGAAGTGATATTCCCACCATGAAAGGTGGGCAGTCTATGTGCCTACATGTGCATGTATATGTACAGCAATGGATGTTTAGAAGTGTGTGTATATATATATATATATATATACACATAGCTATATATATATATATATATATATATATATATATATATGTACAGAGATAGAGAGGTATGCATAGATAGAGATAGATAGATAGATAGATAGATAGATAGATAGATAGATAGATAGATAGATAGATAGATATATAGATAGAATATGTATATACGTATATATATAATAGATACATACATATATAGATATATATGTAGACACATACATATATACAGATAGATATGAATGTCTATAGATATGTAGATATATATATATATATATATATATATATATATATATATATATATATATATATATATATATAGTTATATAGAGCGGTGTGTGTATATATATATATATATATATATATATATATATATATATATACATATATGGATATGCATATATTGTACATATATATATATATATATATATATATATATATATCAAGAGAGAGTGAGAGAGGGGGACATAGGGGCAGATGTACTGCAACAGGTGCCTGGTGACCAAGGCATGGACTGAACACCAGTGTTGATACTGCAGTACCATACTCCATTCCAAAACATGTTACCCACTAACTACCACATAGGTGGTTGCCTGCCTACCACTGGAGGTGTCAGAAGGGAACATGGGACACAGGTGTAAAATAGCCTCCCCTTTGATATCCACAGTGGCACACTAGTCTTGTAATCCCTGTACATGGTACGTGTCATCACAAAAGGTGTATCAGCTAGGGAAATGTAAGTCAGTGTGCCCCTCTACACCTCATAATGTCCTATGCAGTATGTACCTCCCATGAGAACTACAGCAAGTGGAAAGGCAACAGACATATCTAACAAAGACTGATAATGCCCTCAAACACATTCCCTATGCAGATTGACTCACAAAACCACAGCTAGAGTGCCTTGCATACTTCCTACACAGAGGTTACCACTGCTGGACATACAGAGTTATGTCACACCCATACCAGTCGGCCAACCACCATGGCAACACCTCACAATCCGTCCAGCCTACATGACCTAGGGCCCTAATCCTTGTCACTGCACTAAACAGCACATGCTGGAGGTACAGATTTCTATACACAAATATGCCATACCCTGGACTAAACCACCCAGCATTAACAAACAAGGCTCCTTATTAGTAGATGTCATACATACCCCTGATGAATGTTATGGAGATAGGTAATATGCCCTGTGAGTCACCTCTGTGTAACAGTTTCACAGGAGCAAGTAAAATCACATTACATGTGTCCCAAAGATCAGGGTAGCATATGGCTAGGCTGCCCTAGGCCCAGGGCCAATAGCATAGTACCTACCTAGGACAAAATGCACACACACATGTACTCATTGCAATACCAGCTATGTGAGGTTGAATGAGTGTGACACTGACTGTGTGCAAGGTCTGTAAAGGTGTGATAGCTTAGCGTGAGTTTGTGTCTGTCATGGTAGTTTGTGTCGTAGGTGAGGGCCAGAGAAAGATGTGTCAGTTATCAGGATGCAAACATAGTAGATTGGCATATGTTGTGCTGTAGTTCCCTGTGTACGACTGCGGTGTCCTATCATAGGCAGAAGCAATACATGTATGCTCAGTAAGTGGTACTGCTGTTGAATCCAGCTCACATATGAACTGTTGTACTACCTGAAGTTGTAGGCGTAAACACTACAGTATGGTGTATGTTCACATTCTATGGTAACACTGTCTGGTGTGTTTCCTGTAGTCTGCACAGATTATATACCTCATGCATAGGTATCTGTTAGTAGGGGCACACAGTACTATAAGGTACACAGTTAATACTCATCTGTGTCGTCATACATTTGTGTGTTGTATGTATGTGTAATGATGCCTGTACCATGGCCGCAATCACATGTGTGTTACAGAGTATGTGTGTGTACCTGGCAGCATGTATACTCTGTGACAGCAGTATGCTGGCTATATTAACAACTGTGCACATATGTCAGGTAGGGGTATGGCATCAAAGACTAGGGTGGATTACCTTTGAAACTGTAAATGTGCATTGCATTCATTGCATGGGATGACAATATTCTTCATCCATTAGCTTGATATATACCCCCAGTGTGAGGTTGTGCATTGTATCCCAAACAGTGTGCCGAGTGCTAGTGTATACTAGTTTGTTGTATGTAGTGTGGCAGGCACTGTCAGACAGTTGTGGGCTGAGCACTGATATGTGGTATTGAACATGTGTATCCCCTGATAGACAGACAGATGCTATGTATGGCAGTTAAGTGATATCAGTACATTAGAATATTAAGTGTGCCACATGACTTGCTCACATATTTTTCTTTTTCTTCGAGGGTGATGGTGCATCAGCGTAACCCACCTTATACAGCAGCAGAGGATCAGGAGATCCACCACAGCCTGGTGCAGAATTACTCTGTGCTGTTTTCCAGGACCAGCCAGAACCAGCATGAGAGGGCTGCACTGTGGCAAGATCCTGTCCGTCGGGTAAATGACATAGGCATGCATAACTGGACATATGAGCAAGTACGCCATCACTGCAGTGATTTAATTAGATATGTCCGGCAGTGTGCGTCGGATAGCCACAGACAACAGCTTGCCACAGGTGGTGGGGTACCTATCCAACCCCCTCAACAGTGTGGAGGAGCACCACCTAAGTGTTGTGGCTCCAGGCCAACAACAACAACATCCACAAACATGTGTCATCATGAGGCCGGAGCCACCCAGCATGTTGAGATCAAGTGTGCAGGTAACATGCCATATCTGTAGTTGACTGTTCTCTGTACTGGTAGTTTATGCGTGTGTGAGATATGTACTGTGTGTGTAGCTGTTAACCTGCCTATTCTTCTGCAAGATTAATATTCTGAGCATAATCTGTACACCTGTGAAAGCCACCTATTGTACTACTGTACTTTATCATACTCACAGTATCAATGGCGCAGCTGTGGCCACTGGCAATCACTGTCATATTTTTGCAGGTCCGTCTGGAGTGACAGCAAGGCAGCCAA
Source organism: Protopterus annectens (assembly GCF_019279795.1). Taxonomy (NCBI): domain Eukaryota; kingdom Metazoa; phylum Chordata; order Ceratodontiformes; family Protopteridae; genus Protopterus; species Protopterus annectens. The sequence goes on along the minus strand of NC_056729.1, from coordinate 1,328,541,515 downwards.
TCCATGCTGGTGAGTGTGTAATAACAATACTATTGCTAATGACATGTGCATGTCATATGGAGGTGTAGTGTGTGCACATGTAACACCTATGCATAATGCATGCTGTGCATGTTTGCTGTGAGACTATGCATATCCCATTATTCTCAGTAGCTGCCTCACTCACATGCAATACACATAGCATGTGTGGCAACACAGTACTGGACATTGTATAGGCATACCTGATACACATGTACACATTACACACATGTTTGGCATAGACACTACACCTTAGCCTGCTACACATGTGCAATTATGACACCTGCTGTATGGCCACCCTTCAGTATCCCACTTATCCTCTACACAGCACACATAATATACCTGAGGGTAGAGGCCTACCATGTCTTTGTGCAACAGTCTTGAACAAATAATACATTCATGTTAGGCAATGCTCACTATTGGCCACCTTACACACCCATGTAGCAAGTGGCTGTGTAATTGTGGATGTAGTCATGTTACTGCACTTCAGGTACAGCATGCTAGCTGCCTGTCTGGCACACATAATTATTGCTGACTGACCACAAGAAGCATGTTGATCATGGCTCACATTACTACACCACATCCAGTTCCACTGACCACAAAAGTACACATAGCAGTTATTGCGTAGCACAGTCATGTGTTGTGTGTGTGTGTGCAAATATATGCACCCACAGCTTGTAATACTTGCACAACATTGTTATGTCCTTGTAGACATTGTGTCCCAGGGTGGAGACAATCTCTGAACAACTACACACAAGCATCAAGTACACGTATACTGTTATTAACAAAATCTGTCTACACTTGCACTACATGTTCCTGTGCAACACATAATCTGCATGCTGACACGTGTGCAGTAATGTGTTTCCTTGTGATACTGTCACCCACCCTCAAACAGTATTGTGTATGTGTTGGATTGCAGGTGTGTCTGTGTTTGTATCTGCTGTACTGAGGAGTGTGCCTGTGTGCCTATGTGCCTGTGCGCATGTGTGCCTGTGCGCATGTGTGCATGTGTGCATGTGAGCATGTGTGCATGTGTGCATGTGTGCTAACATTGTGTACACATTTGTAAACTGTGTTTCCTACCTTCCTCTCACAGGTTCTGATGTTACTCTGGTGGAGTGCAGCAGGGAACCTGAAGCCTCTGCTGGGGATAGTGATAATGATGTTACATATGTAATGGCACAGGGAGGTTTGACAGGGTCTGTCGCTGGTCAGCCAATCGACACTACACAGCAGTCAACCCCATCAATGTGCACAGTCATCCTGCTGATACATCCATTGTCACCAATGTCCTTAGCTGAGGCACAGCATACAGTGGGCATTGACCAGGGTAGTGTGGTATCATTGGCACATGCATCCTCTCACAGCAGCCATGGCCATATTCCTGACATGGTACCACACAGACAGATGTCCAGGGGTTCTCGTGGGAGCATCCGTGGTCGTACTGCCCCTGTCAGACGTGCCCACAGAGGTCTTTCAACCTCAGCTATGTTCCGGGCTGTAATGCAGGCACAGGCACATATGGAACGGTACACCAGACAGGGTCTGAGGGAGCTTAGAGCACATTGCACCGCTATGAATGACACTATGCGTGACATTGCGGCTGCCATCCGTAATATCAGCGAGGTCATTGATAAACGTTGGGGGGACACATTAGATCTCCTCCACAACTACATGTCCAGGAGCCAGGACAGTGCAGGACAGTTGCGGCATCGATGTATGCCAGCAACATCATCAGCTGGCAGACGTCGTGGATGACAACAAACCGCAGCCACTCCCATAGTGCCAGTACCAGCCCCAGCAATGCTGGGTCTGTGCTGTCATTAGACCGTCCTAGAAGACCATGTGCACGTGGCTCTGGACAGTCCCAGCAGAGACATGTGTCCAGTCAACAACCCACTTCTTCTGATGACAGTACCCAGTCTGGCTTAGTACCTGATACTGTCCGTAGCACCCCTGCCAGGCACAGGTACTGTGTCCGTGGCCAGAGACAGTGATCTGTATGACGTGGCAGGTACAGTCTGTGGCTGTCCACAAACACCCGTATATGGCAGCCACATGGTGGAACTGTGTGCATGCATACACACACACATAATGCTAACACCTAGGGCTAACACATACACACACACATCGCATCAAAATTGCCCCATATTGTACTGTTGTCCCTCACTAACACACACACACACATACATGTCGATTGGATGTGTCAATGGCAGACTCTGGCAAACCAAGTACACACCCTGTGCATATGATGAAACTGTGCCACCTCCTGCCATCTGTAACATTGATGCAGGAACAGGATAGCATGGTGCTGATGCACAGGGTGACTACATAGCACTGTAGTAATAATATCATGTTGTTAACAGTACAGTGTAATGATATTGTTGTGGGTATATTCGAGCATGCATGATGCATTAACTATGATTGTCATTGTAGTTTTGTATACACCAGTGTTCATTCCCAAAGTGTACTGTCTGCACATGTGCCACATGGCTGTTGTGTGAACGTGTGCCTGCATGTGTTGGGGTGTGGACAGTACATGTGTGATGTTTGCAGCACAGAGTTGCAGGTGCACATTTGTGAACAAGGTTAGCATAGAGCATGACATGGTTTGACAGTATGCTGTGGGTGATATGGTTTCCAAATGTCAATGGTCTGCATTCTGATACTATACACAGCCTACATAGCCTGACATTCAGTGGTCATTACATGGTGTCTCCTCAACTGATACACAGATGTAGGAGCCTGGTGTCAGTGATATCCCTGCAGGACTACACTATAGCAGCAGCCATTCATAATGAGCCCCTCACATCCCTGAGAACAATACTCTTTGGCATATAGCAGTTTCACGTACATGTCAACACACTACGGATATGTCCATTCATGACTGCAAATGCATACAGTGGCCTACAATGCATTCTACACATGACACACCTAACCACCACAAGGGTATCATACAGACAGATACCTGTTATCCAAGCCATGCTGTATTGCTGTAACGCAACTGTAGCATTGTCATCGGCATGTAGTTAACATAGTATTCCAAAAGTACCATGTAGGTGGTAGCACCCATCATGTAGAACGGGTAATGGTGTGTACATGTGGACAAGTGTTACCTTGTCTATCCTGTGATATTCACATTTCCAAAGGTATTCTGCAGTCCCTCGGTGTATCACCTAAGCAAGAAGGTGTCAGTATGCATATCGGCAACAGTTGCCATACACCTACACTGGATGTCCATCACTCACAGACTTTGCTGTGTTTTAACATGTCTGACATATACTCCAGACATGAACCATCACCCACATTAATCTATCAAAGATTTCATGGGTGTGTGTCACATAGTTGGCCTAGGACACAGATCACTGCAGTAGCCTGCATTGTCACCAACATACATGTATGGCCTAAGGTCTGGTAAGCTGCGGCACATGCTGGCAAAGGTAACAACTGTATTCATATGAGGCAGGCTTCACACATAGGAACTATTAAAGGTCACAGGTACATATCTGTATGTGACACACACATACCTGATGTGTGCATTGAAATTACTGTTATAATAATATGTCATACAATAATAAAAGCAAAACACACAACACATTGACAAACTGTGTGATAAACACACACATGGTATTTGTAGGATTCAAACCCCTACCTAACTATGTTATGATACTTGAGAGAGACGCATTAGCACAGCGCGCTATTCGCATTACTGGATGATTTCTTTTCTCCTGCTGTATTTATAGGGTGCTGACATCATCAGTCTTTCCAAAGAGGAATGTACATCTTTGTGTGTTATCCAAGTCTTCAAAAAGGCCATTCCTTTCACAGTGAATTGCATACATACACACCCCCTGCCACCCTACACACACAGTGCTTGCAGGATTCAAACCCCTACCTAACTATGTTATGATACTTGAGAGAGACGCTTTAGCGCAGCACACTATTCACATTACTGGATGATTTTTCTTCTCCTGCTGTATTTATAGGGTGCAGACATCATCAGTCTTTTCAAAGAGGAATGTACATCTTTTACTATCCCTCAGTATGGGGATAACAATATCTGTGCATTAACAGACGCCTAGTTCAGGGTCACATATGCTCACTGGCACTGCCAGGTTATGTTCTATACCATGCTTCATGACCACAGGACTTGTAACACACAACACAAGTAGGGGGTGTATCCATATACATCACAGATGCACACACCTCTGGGTTGGTACCACTGCACTAAGCATGACAGGCCATACATATACAACTACCATTGTGCAAAACTGCCTTTTGGTTTGGTGTGTAGTTCAGACCACCACCCCCCCCCCATACCCAGAAACCGCACTCGGCTTTCCTGGAAACAGTGTAGGATATGAAGGCCTTCACACACACCATTATAGTGGTTGACTTCAGGTACACACATATTGACTGGGGTTACTACTCAGGCCCTCAACAACATCACCCTACAGCCACTACAATTTGTGAACCCATGTGCTATGGCACAACCAGTCACCACACCCACAAGGAGGAATACATATTGGATCTGATCATCACCAACATGGGGACTGTATGTTCCACACCAGAGATAGAACCCTCATTGTTAAGATCAGACCATAAACAACTTTCCCTGGACATCAATATCCCGTCCACACCCCCAGCCAAGGAAATCACTGTAAAGAATTTCTCAAAAGCAGACTTTGCACTTGTGAAGACTGGGGTGGAATACTTCAAAGGCCCCGTGCTGGAGGATAATACAGCCCAATCTGCAGAATCCTTTACAAACGCATTCTATGAGCACCTGCAGGTATGCATTGATCATGCTATCCCAAATAAAACCATGACTCCTCCAAAACAGGAGACCTGTCTGGTTGACCCCTGCCATATATAAGCTGTACAACAGAAGGAGGAAGCTACTACATAACAGAGCAATATCCCACAGAGGGAGGACATCCCTGAACAGTATTGGCAAGACACTTCAATCCCTCATATAATCATCACTTGCATGTTTTGACAGTGAAATTGACCAGACACTACAGATAATCACAAGGCCTTCTTTAGTTATGTCAGGAATATGTGTGGAAACAACCCAGATATGCTCTGAATTGTTGCATAACAGCACAAAATATGCCAAACCTACGGACATAGCCTACACCCTGGCAGACAGAGTCTGCACAAACGCCCCCCCCTTACCCCCCAAGGGTACATATGCCCATCCCAAATGAATGTAACCTCCCTGACATTACAGATGCACAGGAGAAAGGTGCCCTCTCCACAGCAAATAACACAGCATATGTATGGGACCGGACGGTGTCCCAGGCTGTGTCCTACACGAGCTCTGAGTAGAACTGAACACTCACATTAAGTCACTGTTCCAACTTAGCCTTACTACAGGATATGTACCCTGAGAATGGCATACAGATACAGTGCTCCCACTCCACAAAGGTGGTGCCACAACAGACCACAGGAACTATCACCCCATAAGCCTGACTAGTGTGGTAGAAAAAGCCATGGAGCGTATTATCATGGAAGTCATAATCAAAAACATTGTGAGCCTCCAGACAGTGGATCATACACAATTCGGCTTTGTTAAGGGCAGATCTTGCCTCTTACACATAGTTCATATCTTTGAAATGGTTACTGAAGCCATGGATGAGGGCAAGGTAGTTCACACAGTCTACCTGTACCTTGCAGAAGCCTGCAACATAATACCCCACTCAGGCATCATACATATGTTTACCAGCTTAAATATCAACCCCTATATCACTAGATGTGTTGCTATCTGCCTCAGGGATGGAACCCACATGGTCAGAATTGCAGGTGCCATGTCCATTTCCAGGCCAGTTACAACTCGTGTCTCACTGGGCTCAGTTGTGGGACATGTCCTGTTCGGTATGTACTTCTCCGAGGTTCAGACTAACACGGGGGGTATTATGTCTTACAAATGTCACAGATGACTGTTAACCGGTGGCCATAAGCAACACTGCAGCTGGCACATGCTTCCTCCATAAGGGTCTCACAGAGATGGATGCCTGTTGCCAGAGCCATGGCCTCGTGCTAAATGCTAAGACATGCATAGTCATCTGCTTTGGGGAAAACAAGGTGCACACAAATCACCACATAAGTGGTAATCCATTAAGTACAGAAGGTGTATTTACAGATTTGGGAACCAACATAGATCGTAACCTCTCCTTTGCTAATCACATTGACAGAGTCATTGCAAAGACTTTTTTATAGCCCTCCTTATCACATGGGGGTTTGCATGTAGATCATGGGAGGTCACTGTGGCCCTCTACTAGTCAATCATCAAACCCATGTTTGACTAAAATTCCCCTTTTGGGGTGTACCTTATCCACTACCTGCAGCAACTACAGTGTCGACAACAGTACCTCCCCAAGAGGATCATGGGCTACACACAGATGTCCTATGCAGCTCATTTAAAGTATTTCCAGCTCTACTCAGTTGCTTAACGCCTACTCAGAGGTAATCTATGCCTGACGTACAAAGCCATGTCAAACCCAGAAGTAATGGACATGCTCCACCTCATAACATCCAAGACCCTTACAGCTACACACTCCAGGGACTTAAATCTCAGCACAAAACTAAATAGGACATGCTGCAGGGACAGATTCATTACCCAGAGGCTCCCCTCACTCTGGAATTGAATCCCAATTAAAGGTAGACATAGCCCCTCGCCAACCCTCTTCCAGCAAAATCCAGCTGCATGGATGGGAAATTGCAATTTCACCCCTGGGATCTCCACTGTGTCCCTGCTTGACAGAGGCACAGCAAACTAACCTTAAAGGGTGCCTTCTGTGACCTACTTTACAGAGGCAAAGTAGGCTACTCTACTGGGGAGGTGGACACCAAATACACTCTGCCTAGGCTTATGAATTCCCTAGGGCAGACAGCATAGTATCGACCTCTGCACCTATGTTTATGTTCGGGATGCACAATTTGTTGCTGATACTGTTTGCAGGTCTTTATTGCCGTAGCTTTCCCAGTTTTATGAACAACTTGTGTATCTGTGTAACATGTTTTATCATGACAGGGTTCCAGTATAATAATATATGTGTCTGTTGTCATTTAACTGTGTGCACAGGGCAGATTGCTGGATCATGGGAGGTTCCTGGCTTAACACATACAACTGCCAGATATGTGTGGCTGACTGCTATACTCAGACATGGCCTAAGTGTGTGAGCATGCCCAGTTCAGGCTTTCCATGGTTTGTTGCCTGACATATGTCTTTGTGGTCCTCTACTAGTCAATCATCAGACCCATGTTTGACTACAATTCCCCTTTTGGTGTGTACCTTATCCACCACCTGCAGCAACTACAGTGTCCACAACAGTACCTCCCCAAGAGGATCATGGGCTACACACAGATGTCCTATGCAGCTCATCTAAAAAATTTCCAGATCTACTCAGTTGCTTAATGCCTACTCACAGGTAATCTATGCCTGACGTACAAAGCCATGTCAAACCCAGAAGTAATGGACATGCTCCACCTCATAACATCCAAGACCTTTAGAGCTACACACTCCAGGGACTTAAACCTCAGCACAAAACTAAATAGGACATGCTGCAGGGACAGATTCATTACCCAGAGGCTACCCTCACTCTGGAATTGAATCCCAGTTAAAGGTAGACATAGCCCCTCGCCAACCCTCTTCCAGCAAAATCCAGCTGCATGGATGGGAAATTGCAATTTCACCCCTGGGATCTCCACTGTGTCCCTGCTTGACAGAGGCACAGCAAACTAACCTTAAAGGGTGCCTTCTGTGACCTACTTTACAGAGGCAAAGTAGGCTACTCTACTAGGGAGGTGGATGCCAAATACACTCTGCTTAGGCTTATGAATTCCCTAGGGCAGACAGCATAGTATCGACCTCTGCACCTTTGTTTATGTTTGGGATGCACAATATTTGTTGCTGATATTGTTTGCAGGTCTTTATTGCTGTAGTTTTCCCAGTTCTATGAACAACTTGTGTATCTGTGTAACATGTTTTATCATGACAGGGTTCCAGTATATTAATATATGTGTCTGTTGTCATTTAACTGTGTGTACAGGGCAGATTGCTGGATCGTGGGAGGTTTCTGGCTTAACACATAAAACTGCCAGATATGTGTGGCTGACTGCTATACTCAGACATGGCCTAAGTGTGTGAGCATGCCCAGTTCAGACTTTCCATGGTTTGTTGCCTGACATATGTCTCATTTATCTAAGTGTGTGAGCATGCCCAGTGTGACCTTGCCATATGTTGTGATCTGAAGTCCACTACATTTGTGGCTGTGTGTGAACATGACCAATATTGACATTTATACTGTGTGTTGGAAGTCATGTTGTGTTCTTACTGCCAGACTCCTTTATGTCATAACTCAACAGGGATTGTGCTGTGCCTGCAGGGTTTCCATGGGATACTTTGCAAAGACTTGTCAACATTCTTTCATACTGGCTGAATACTGCAATGGTGTACTGGTTCAGTACTTTCACTATGGTGCACAGTATCATGGGTTTGAGTCCCATCACTGCTTTAAATGTTCATGCAGAGCAGACTGGTTAAGGGCCAGTTGGGCAACTATGAGCGTGTTGCATTTTGTTCAGCTATGGCCTACTTAAACCAGGCTTGTCCAAAATTGCTGTGTATTCACCAACTTGGGTGGACATTGCCAAACATTACTCTACATTGACCACAGTTGTACTAGTTGGTGTGTGTGATTCTGTTCATAGGTTCATACTAGGCTATCTGCCCTAGGGCATTTATAATCCTAGCCAGAGTGTGTTTGGCTTTCAACACACATTTTAAGTGGAGTTTGCCATGACAGTTTTCAAGGTTAGTATACTGTGCCTCTGTCTAACAGTGACATAGAAGTGATACCCAGGGTAAACCTACAATCTCCCATCCACTCGTCAAGATTCCTCTTGAAGAGAGTCAATGAGGGACTCTGGCTAACCTGGAGTGGGAGTTTACTCAAGAGTGGAGGGAGCCTCTGGGTTATGAATCTGTCACTCTAGCATATCCTATTTATTTCAGTCCTGAGGTTCAAGTCTCTTGAGCACGTAGCTTGATGGGATTCTGATTTTCCAAGGAGCAGCATGTCCATTGATTCCAGGTTGGACATGGCTTTATACATCAGGCATAGATCACCTCTGGGCAGGCGGTATGCACTGAGTGGAGCTGTAGTTTGTTTAACCGGGCAGCAAATGACATGTGTTTTAGCCCTTTGATCCTCCTGGTGAGGTACTTTTGTGGTCTTACCAGCTGCTGCAGTTGTCTGATAAGGTACATCCCACAAGGGGCATTGTACTCAATTATGGGCCTGTTGAGGGATGAGTAAAGAGGCATGATGACCTCCCCTGATCTAGATGTGAATACCTTCATGATTAGGTGGGCTATATGAAATGTTTTTCTAAACACTTTGGCCACGTGGTTGTCAAATGAGAGATTGCTATCAACTTGGGTCCCCAGGTCCCTTATCACTTCTTCCATAATTAATGGGTTACCACCTATGTGGTAATTTGTGGGCACTTAGTTTTTGCCAAAGGGGATGACTATACACTTTTTTGCATTTAGCTTGAGGACATGGCTCTGGCACCAGTTATCTGTTTCTATGAGGCCCTTTTGTAGAATGCTTGTGTCAGCTGGAGGGTCGATTATGGCGCCAAGTTTGCAGTCATCTGCAAACTTGTTCAGCCACAGTCCTTCTGTGTTGGCCTGTACCTCCCAGAAATATATAGCAAACAAGGGAGGTCCCAGGACTGAGCCTTGTGGGATGCCACTTGTAGATGGTTTGGGGTCTGACATGGCTCCAGCATTTCTGACCATGTGGGTTCTGTCCTTGAGCCAGTTTGCAACCCATCTAGTGACATAAGGGTTTATATTGAAGCTGGTGAGCTTATCTATAATGACCAAGTGGGGTAATGTATGGAAGGCTTTTGCAAGGTCCAGGTAGGCTGTGTGGACCACCTTCCCCTCATCAATGGCCTTGGTGACTGTTTCAAATGACTCAACCAGGTTTAAGAGGCAGGATCTGCCCTTAACAAAGCCAAACTGGGTAGGATCCTGTGTCTGCACGTCCCCAATATCTTTATTTCTGTGGTCCATGATGATCCTTTCCATAGCTTTGCAGACTAAGCTAGTTAGGCTACTGGGGCAATAGTTTGCAGTATCCATTGAGGCACGACCTTTGTGGAGAGGGACCACTGTTGCTGTACACTGCTCTTTGGGTACATATCCTGTGGTAAGGCTGAGATTGAACAGTGGTTTTATGTTTGTGTTCAATTCTTCTTGGGGTTCATGTTGGACACAGCCCAGGACACCGCCTGGTCCCATTGATGCTGGGTGTATTGCTTTGGAGAGTCTGGCTGTTACCTGAGCATCTGAGATGTCAGGGGGCCGGCACTCTGCTGGGATAGATATTTGCCATTTTGGTGGGGAGGGGGGGAGAAGTTTGCACTGAACCTGTCAGCTCGGATGTTGGCAATGTCTGTGGGTTTGGTGTATTGTTTGTCATTTTGGACTAATTCTGAGCATATCTGGGAATTCCCACCCAGGTTCCTACCATAAATAAAGAATGCCTTGTGATTATCCTTAGTGTCCTGTACAGAGATGCCTTCCCTTTTTGGGATTTTGCTCTATCATCTAGTAGCTTCCTCCTTGTATTGTATGTTTTTTTATGGCTGGGGTCCACCAGACAGGATGCCTGCCTTTGGAGGATTGGATCTTGGTTTTATTTGGGATTGCATGATCCATGCATTCCTGAAGGTGTTCATACAATGCGTTTATAAAGGGTTCTGAGGTCTGGGCCATATTTTCCACAGGCACAGGGGCTGTGAAGGATTCCACCTCTGTTTTGAGGAGTGTGACATTTGCTTTAGTGAAAAATTTTCACTGTGGTTTTCTGGCCATGGGCTGGGGTCAGGATGTGAATATCCAGTGAGATTACTCTATGGTCTGATCTTACCAGTGAGGGACACACTTCTGGTCTTGGGCATATAGTCCCCATGTTGGTGATGATCAGGTCCAGTATGTTTTCCCCTCTTGTGGGAGTGGTAGCAAGTTGTTCCATAGCATTTGAGTTTATAAATTCTAGGAACCTTTGGGCTAGGGTGGTGCAGCTAGGGTAATGCTCCCAGTCTATGTTTGGGTAGTTGAAGTCGCCCAATATAATGGTGTTTGGGGAGATCTTCATATTTTCATGTGTTCTCCAGTCAGCCAAGTGTGGTTCCTGGGTTTAGGAGGGTGGTCTGTAGCAGGCTATGAACTGGAAGGCAGTTTTACCCACTGTTAGTTGTACATGGATAGTCTCTGATGCTTCATGCTGTGCCACCAACCTGGGGGTGTGGGTATCTTTGACAAATATTGATACTCACCCTCCTTTTGTAGTTTGTTCCATGTTTTGTGGCTGTAAACCATGGTATGAGGTGTAACCTGTTAGTGCTAGGGTGCTCTTGGGAGCCTTGAACCAGGTTTCTGTTACTGCACAGATATCAACATTCTCCATGCTGAGGAGAGTTTGGAGTGCATGCATCTTGCAGTTTAGATTTCTGCCATTGAGTAGCATTACTTCTAGTTTCTTATCCCTTGTGATACCTATGGAGGTGGGTTTGTCTTTTGAGCCTTACCTAAAAAAGGCACTATGGGGGTGACAAGAGCCTTTGGCAATATCCAAAAGGCCACAGGTGTCAGGTGAAAGCCATCCCTAGCGAAGCATCATGTCTTGTCGAGCATGTCATCCCAGGCTGACAGGCATTGGATCCCCTTTTACTGACACCAATACTTAAGCCAATTGTTGTAATTGATCATCTTGTCTTCATATTGTGGCATCATGTTTGGTGAGGGTAGAATGATACTCAAGGTCATCAAGTTTGCATATACTACATGGTGGTAAATGCTGTTTAGCACTACCTTACATTGCTTAACACATGGCAATCATGCCTCAGGTGGTGCTGCAGGGCTGCCTATGTTGGATGCAAATACTACACTCCCTGCACATGTTTGAAGGCAGGTTGTGTCGACTTAGGCATCCCTTTCACTATATGTGGGAGTCAGAGAGAGGTATCATTTTCAGGGTTCCTTCTGAGCCAGTGTATGTGCTATGCGTTGCCTCTTTGCCAAGGCCAAGGCATACTGGGCATGCTTCCTTCTGCCTACTGGGGCAGGCTCAGGTTGTTCCTCCTCCGAATCACGCTGTGCCAGTAATGGCCTTGGCAATGGTGGGGGGCTGTTTGGCCCAGGCCTATGCTGGTCCTGCTGCAGCTGTTTTCACAGAATCTTATTATGTAGCATAGCACATACCATGAAAATTTGGGTACATGTAGTTGGTGAGTATTGCAAGGCTCCACCAGATGTGTCCAGGCACTGGAACCGTGACTTGAGCAACCCAAACACATGCTCAATTACATTTCGTGTCTGTGCATTTGCCTCATTATGGCATTCCTGCTCATGTGTGTGTGCGTTTCTGATGGGTGTCATCAGCCACGGCATAGCCAGCATCCCCCACTAAGTGACCATGTGGGATGTCCCCATTGGCAAATGTCTGGTACAGCTGTGTCAGATGCCAGATATGGGAATCGTGGTAGCTTCCAGGGCAGCCAACACACACATTCATTATTATGCCCTGGGCATCACACACAACCTGGCAGTTGATGGAGGGGAAGCCCTTGCGGTTAATGTAGGCCCTACCCCACTCACCGGCTGGTGCTTTAATGCATATATGCATGCAGTCTATTGCACCCACTACCTCAGGGTATTCTGTTATTTGCTGGAAGAGACGCATATTGCTGGCCAATACCTCATGGGAGTTGGGGAAATATACACAATCACCGACATGTGCTGACATGGCATCCAGGAACTGGTGCAGTACCCTGGATGCTGATGCCTGTGATATCCCCATCATATCACCAGTTGGTCTCTGGAAGGTACCTGTTTCTAGTATTCTTAGGCCAACACATACCTTGGTTTCCACTGGGATGGGTTCCCCTCTGTTGGTTCTGTGTGTGAGGTGTGGCCTGCACAGCTCAACAATTTGCTGCAGGAGGTCTCTGTCCACTCTATAGCGCTCCACTATCTCCAGCTCATGTAACCCCTGGTATGTGACCCTGGGCCTGTACACTCTTCTCCGTCTCCTCACTGTGGGTTGTCCAGCAGCATTTGCATTGTCACCACCCACAGCATGTTGCATATGTCACCTTATAACAGCAATGGCAGCCCCTAGCATTTTTTGTCTGAGTGAAGCTTTTTCAGTTTTCACTTCTAGTAGCTTACTCCAGTGTTGCAGTGTCTCTTGAGAGAAACAGACTGCACTGTTGTTTGCAGAGTTTTAAGTGCTGGGCTGGGCTAGTGTTCTGCCTGTGTAATTGCCTGATTCTGACTGTTTTCACCTGCTAGCTATACTAGTATTCCCTGGTAGCTTCCTACTATTTGTTGTGCTTCTTTTTCCTTTCTGTTTCCTCAGGGGGGAGCAACGCGCATACAAGCGCAAACATGCTCACAGCAGCTCACACGGGCGCACACATGCTTAGATGGACTAAAACTTGCTTATTTGGGTTAACACACCAGCGCAAATGCACTTACGGGTCTTTAAACAGCCTTATACATGCTTACTCTGGCTTACACGCACGCACTCACGCTTTCACACGTGCACTCTGTCTTACTCAGGTTTACAGGTGTGCACACGCACGCATACCCGCTCAGCAAGGAACTTTGGTGTTATCCACAGTATACACCTTCCATTTCTTGGCTTTCCCTGGCCTACCTGTTAACACACCTCTTTCCAGGATGTCTAACTGACAGCTGACACATGCCACTCTGCTCCTATGAGCTTCACTACTTTCATACATACTCCCCTTGTGATGTCACCTATCTCCTACTCTGTTACTCCCCATATCCTACTCCTACACTCCACTGACTGTGCTCATTTGCTATGTAAAAGTGCGATTCACTATCCTAACACTCATTTACATAGGATTGCCTATTAATGCTTGGTTACATGTCTTAGACTGGGCTTCTCCCCTTAGCAACCCCTACTCGGTGGCAATGTTGTCTTCAGCCTGCTATTCCCTTACATTATAATTTAACAATTTTCATAGATTCCACGTTTGTGGCTTTTATTTTATTATTTTATGATTTTTTTAGCACACCTCGTTTGCACGGCGCTGCACTACGCTTAAACATCAGACATCGCAGAAAAAAAAGTAATTTTATTTTAATTTTGCATCTGGGAACATTTCCAATGGCCGTATATTTGGCCTTTGGCATGCTTCCTCAACCATATGCAACCTTTAATTGGAGCTGACAAGGCTCCATTGTGCTATTTGCAGAATGGTACTCAGTTGTCAACTGAGTACATTTCTGCAACTAACATGGCTCCTACTCGGACAGGTTTGTGCTTCCTGGATCGCAAATTTACCTAATTTGCATGCCTTTTGGCTGCAAGTGAGGTAATTTGCATATCCCAGCCCTCTCCGTGTAGGAGACGTTTTAGGAGCTCTCTTACACGCCCCTACAGGCTGTTCCTGGATTGCTCGTTGGACATGATGGCTGCATGGAGTCTTACTCTACTCGTACACTCCGTGCAAACCATCATGAATCCGGCCCGTTGTCTTTCAGTTTCAGTTCAGCAAGGAGACACAAAGTCTAAAACTAAGGAGCTTCATGTATTGTTTTGAAAGCGTTTCATGAGTTTCAGCATTTTACAAAGATCTAAGGAAAAGCCCTTGTCGATGCATTTTCACAGGTGGATGATAATTACTGCTAGCTTTCAGCAGTGGGGGGTTTTCCTGGGATAGAGTCAGATGACAAGAAATGATGTCATTCTGCAAGCTATCTCAGCAGTGATATTTGAGATATTAATTTAAGAACTCTCTGTGATGGACAACAATCTGTAGTCTGTTTTGGACCTGACCAGAAGACCAATTCACCACACATTTGCCTTGATCTGAGTAAGTAAGTCTAGGGAATAGTATAATTCTCTTAGATGTAGTCAGGAATACAGCAAAGCTTAATTTAGATGTTTTTTTGTATTTATTTGAGACTGTCCTGCAATGTTGTTTTAAATATTTCCTGTGATTTTGAACTCTGCTGTCACTGTAAATATATACTGAGTATGTTCTTGTTCTTTTAATATTTATTATTAAATATATTTAAACCTTTCATTGTGGTGGATCTGTCTGGAGATATTTAAGTTCGGAGAGTACTTGAATATTTATTTGGTGAGACTATGAGCCACTCCTAATAACCTTGCTCTTGGTCAAACTACCATTTGTATTGATAGTAACATTACACAGTAAGATTAGACACCCTTTGTTAGGGGTCTTAAAGCAGCTGATATTGCACTGGCTGGTGGCAGTAATAACTACCTTACAGTCTGGGAAAAAGGGGGCATGGCTAGTAAACCTCTTCCAGCCTTTCCCAGGTGTGTGAGTGTGTGTGTGTGTGTGTGTGTGTGTGTGTGTGTGTGTGTGTGTGTGTGTGTGTGTGTGTGTGTGTGTGTATAAATCATACCTCAAGGAGTGTGACTGTCAGCTACTTGGGCTGGGACTGGAAGCACTGATTGGACAGAGATGATGCTAGAGGTCTTGGTTTGATCACTTAGCTGAGATCTCAACTCTATAGCTGTGCCAGTGGTGATCTGATTGGAGATCTGGAGAAAAGAGGGAGAAACCAGCCCTGGAATGACTACGATCTCTGTGTGCTCTTAAGGGAAATTGCATTTGATTCAGAGAGCTGCATCTGGAAATACTGTGTGGGTACCTGTCAGCCTCCAAATGTACATCTCCCACTGTTGCCAATGGTGAGGATTGAGGCTCCTTGATTACTGGTCCAGTGGTTGGGTGTCACACAGTAAAAATGGATAAAAAAGCTTTACAAAAGTGAAAACAGTAACTAAAATAATTTTAAGGCAGACAATTAGAGTACAACAGTCCAGTTTGTTTATAATAATACAATACAGTAAAAAAGTTGACAGCAGGCAATAAAAAGTGCAATAAATGGTAAGAATAAGCAATAAATTGTAAAAATAAGCAAGAAAACAAGCAACATGTGTTTTTTAGGAAGCTCGACAGCCTCTGGCCATCTGAAATCTCAGCACCGAGTTGTGGCTGTGCTCCTCCTCCATTCAGCTCTATATGAACAAGTTTAAGTAAAGGAATAGATGGTGCATATTTGGCAGTAATGAGCATGCAGCCTAGTATGTTATCTGGTCTTGTGGAAACATTAATTTGACCTTTAACCAGGATTCTAAAACTTGTTTTGAGGTAATTACAGGAGAAAATGCATTTTCAGGTATACTGAGCACAACAACGTGGTAAGTGTGGTAAAGTAGGAAATTTATCTGTCAATATATCAGGTGCATCCTTGAGATTATAATGTGTGATATTATTCTTGATGACCTCAATCTATTGCTGAACACCATTCCTTAATTGCGTGAGAAAAAAAAAGATTTGTGGTTTCCTTTAGTATCTGCAGTGATCTTAAGTTTGCACTTTTTCTAATAGTGCTTTTAAGTTCTTTGCTGACATGTTTCAGTGAGGTCTTGAGGAAGGGGGGTGGGGATTTCTTACAAACCTTTGTTATTTTCCTTCTTTAGTTATACAATTAGCAAATAATTACAAGAGAATCCTAGCTAAGTTAGAGTTTTCACTGGGTGATTCCTTAAAACCTCTTGTAAAAAGAGGATATATTTATTTTATTTATTTTTATTTATTTGTTATTTGTTGGGTGCAAAAGTCCGACTAGGATAGAACCTATTTTTAGAGGAGGCCTGGGTAGAAATGCTCCAAACGCATGTTTTTGGATTGTGGGAGGAAACCAAATTACCTGGAGGAAACTCACATGAATGCAGGGAGGACATGCAGACTCTGCATAGAAGACACCCCAGCCGAGAATTGAGCCAGAGATCCTCTTGCTGTGAGGCAAAAACATTATCTGCTGCATCACTGCATCGACCTATGGGATATATGCAAATTACCCCTTAAGGACATCTGGTGTTTCAGCTTTATGGCGGTTCTGAATGCCCAGGACTTTTTCTTTTTTAAGTCTGTTAATGGACAAATTCAGCCCAATAAAGCCAAACACCACTAGCTGTGGACATGCATGTGGACATAGCCAAACAGTCCCCTTATGCTGTACTGATGAAGTCATAAGAAAACATTTATTAAAGAGCCCATGACGTGTCAAAAAACAAAAAAGAATAGAAATATTTCTCTTGTGTGCTGGCCAAGCTTCCCATCCCCATAAATACCATCAAGGGCCACTGAAAACAGGACA